>NW_027621419.1:67500-132500 GCF_964198595.1 Lampetra fluviatilis | reverse complement strand
CATCCACCATCTCCACCACCTCCACCACCACCACCACCAGCACCCTCACCCTGCTTCTGCGCCTTGAACAGCTCCTCGGTGCCAAACTTGAGGATGTCGTCTAGCTCCTGCTTGCTCATGGAGCCCGTCTTGGCGGAGCCCAGGCCGGGCCTCACCACCAGGTGCGTGAGCATCATCTTCTTCTTGGCCACGTGGGTGATGCGTTCCTCCACAGAGGCGCGCGTCACGAAGCGGTAGATCATCACCTTGCGCGACTGCCCGATGCGGTGCGCACGGCTGAAGGCCTTTGTGGGGGTTGTTGGGGTTGCAGAGGGGTGGGGGTGGTGGTGGGGAGGTGGGGAGGTGGGGGAGAGGTGGCAGTGGGTTTGGGAGAGAGAAATCACGTTGATGGTGGTGGTGGAGATGGTGGTGGAGGTGGTGGTGCTGATGTGACTGAGTGGGTGAGTGAGTGAATGAGTGAGTGGGTGGGTGAGTGGGTGAGTGAGCGGGTGGGTGAGTGATTGGGTCAGGGAGTGGGTGGGTGAGTGAGTGAGTAAGTGGGTGAACGAGTGGGTGAGCGAGTGAGTGAGTAGGTAAGTGATTATGTAGGTGAGTGGGTGAGCAGGTGAGTGAGTGGGTGAGTGAATGGGTGAGTGGGTGAGTGGGTGAGTGAGTGAGTGAGTGTGAGTGAGTGAGTGAGTGAGTGAGTGAGTGAGTGAGTGAGTGAGTGATTATGTAGGTGAGTGGGTGAGCGGGTGAGTGAGTGGGTGAGTGGGTGAGTGAATGGGTGAGTGGGTGAGTGAGTGAGCGAGTGGGTGGGTGGGTGGGTGTGTGAGTGAGTGAGTGAGTGGGTGAGTGATTATGTAGGTGAGTGGGTGAGCAGGTGAGTGAGTGGGTGAGTGGGTGAGTGAATGGGTGAGTGGGTGAGTGAGTGAGTGGGTGGGTGGGTGGGTGTGTGAGTGAGTGAGTGGGTGAGTGATTATGTAGGTGAGTGGGTGAGCAGGTGAGTGAGTGGGTGAGTGGGTGAGTGAATGGGTGAGTGGGTGAGTGAGTGAGTGAGTGAGTGAGTGGGTGAGTGGCTGGGTGAGTGAGTGAGTGGGTGAGTGATTATGTAGGTGAGTGGGTGAGCGGGTGAGTGAGTGGGTGAGTGGGCGAGCAAGTGGGTGAGTGAGCGAGTGGGTGAGCGAGTGGGTGAGTGAACGACTGAGTGCACCTAGCCTGGCACCTGGATGTCGTTGTGGGGGTTCCAGTCTGAGTCGTAGATGACCACCGTGTCGGCTGTGGCCAGGTTGATCCCCAGGCCCCCGGCACGTGTGGACAGCAGGAAGCAGAACTGCTGAGCTCCTGGGGCTGTGGGGGCATGGGGGGATGGGGGAGCGGTGGTGCAGTGGTTAGCGCACTGTGTGTGTGCGGAGTGGTGGTGCAGTGGTTACAGTGACAGTGTATATATCACCTCGGGGCATTTGTAGCCACCACAGCGGCTACGTGGGGGCTCTGGACGGCTACGAGGGGCTGGTAACCCCTCCACCTTCAATAAATTACCACTAAAGCACGTCTAAGATATCTTACTAACAAGCTTGTGCCGGAGGCCCCGGGGGGACAGGCGTCTATGACGTCTCTTGGCCAAACCCCATTTGGCGGAGCCAGGAGATTGAATCTTTACCCTCGGGGCTCCTCCAGAAACAACGAAAAGCCACTGCGTGTGGCCATGTAGAATGTTCGAACGCTCACTGCGGAGGAGAGGCTGCCACTCCTCTGTCAGGAGCTGGACCGGTACCGCCTGGATCTCTGTGGCATTCAGGAGGTCCGGTGGACCGGCTCTGGCTCCTGCCACCATGAGGGGTGGACAGTCCTCTACTCGGGGCAGGAGACTGCCAAACAACAGGGAGTGGCTCTTCTTCTAAACAAAAGAATGAAGGGGGCGTGGGAGCGTGGTGGTGAGGTTTGGGAAACTGTAAACCCCAGGCTACTTTGGGCTCGCCTTCCCATCAGCCGGAGGCGAGGAGTGGTGGTCGTGGTTACTTATGCCCCCACCGAAAACGAACATCCGTGGAGGGATGCAGGCAAGGCCGATGAGTCAGATGCCTTCTATGACCTCCTGTCACAGGTGCTGGCTAAAGTGGCCCCTCATCTTGTTGGGTGACTTCAATGCCCGAGTTGGTCATGATGCTGGCACCTGGTCTGGAGTGATTGGAAGGCATGGGCCAGATCAACTAAATAACAATGGTTATTTAGGCTGCTAGATTTTTGTGCAGCCCATGGGCTTGTGATTACCAACACGCTGTTCAGGCATCGGCACATCCACACAACATGGATGCATGCCGGGTCCAAGCAAGAACATCTGCTGGACTACGTAGTGACGGACCAGCGGATGCGAGCCCATGTTCTTGACACCAGGACCTACCGTGGAGCTGATCTGCCCTCTGACCATCGACTAGTCATCTGTAAGATGCGCCTGCCATTCTTCCACTCCGGTGGTGGGTGTACACCCAGGACCCCATTCCAACCTAAGGTGGCTTGGTCTCAGCTAGCTGATGAAAGTTGCAAGCGAGAATTTCATCATCGCTTGCGGCTGGGGTTGGCATCGTCCCCCAGTCTTCCTGATGTCGAGGGTAAATGGGCGAGGTTTAGGACTGTGACTCATGCAGCTGCCAATTGCTGCTTTGGGTACGCGGTCCAGACCTCCCCAGAGACGCTGGCTGACAGAGGAGGTGTTCAGGATAGTTGAAAACAAGCGACAGGCCCACTCTCATCGGCTACAGCATCCCACGTCGGAGAATGAGGAGGCTTACCGCAGCCTTCGCTCGGAGGTTCGGAGAGCCGTGAGGCGCTACAAGGATGGGTGGTGGTCGCGGGTTGCTGAGGAGATGGATTCTGCCTCAGTGGCCCGCGATCACAAATCCCTTTTTAACTCCATCATAAAAGTAACCTGCAGCGCCACACCTATTACCATCATTAGGGGAAAAAACGGTTATCCAATCTCCGACCCCCAGGAACAGGTTCGCAGATTTGCTGAGCATTTCTGTGAGGTCCTGGGGGAGGGGAAAACTCTCAGCCACACAGACTGTAACAACCACAGGGGCATCTCACTCCTCAGTGTGCCGGGAAAGGACCTGGCAAGGATTATTCAACATCGCCTTACTAGGCACGCTGAGGAGAGGCTTGCGGAGCCCCAATGTGGTTTCATATGTTCTGTCCGTCTGCTACAGCAGAGGTGTAGGGAATTCCAACAATACCTACATCTCTGTTTTATTGACCTGGTCAAGGCCTATAATACCATCAGTAGGCCTGGGCTCTGGGTTGTTCTTCGTGCTTTCGGAGTCCTTGACCCTCTGCTCATGATTATTAAGGACCTTCATGATGGTGAGCGAGCCCGGGTAAAACTACGTGGCCGGGAGTCAGAGCCATTTCCTGTACACCTTGGGGTGCGACAGGGATGTCCTCTGGCTCCCACATTATTTAACATCTATTTTGACCATGTAGTTCGTGAAGCCTACAATAGCTGTACCGGGAGAATTTCCATTTGGTACAGATATAATGGGAGGCTGATCGATGCCCGGGTGCAGTCAAGGGATGGCTCCCGATTGGTCAACCACGTTATGTATGCCGATGAATTGGTAATAGCTGCTCATTCAGAGGAGGAGTTGGAGACGCTGCTGCTGAAACTGGAGCGTGCCACTAAGAGGTGGGGCCTTACCATCAGCCCCACCAAAACTAAGCACCTGCCTGGGTATTTTGTACCATCGGACACTCCACTCCCACAACTCCCAATCGGTGATGGGGCAGTTGTGGAGAGAGTGGAGAGTTTCCCATACCTGGGCAGTGTGCTCATGACCAGCTCCGGTTTAACAGCAGAGGTCTCACTCCGAATCAGTCGAGCGGCAATATCTTTTCATCGGTTGCGTAACGCTGTGTGGAAGCTACCTGGTCTGTCGCTCCGCACGAAGCTTCAGGTCTTCTCGGCCACGGTCATTCCCTCCCTTCTCTACGCTTGCGAAACGTGGACCCCCCTAATGGAGCATCTTCGCCGGTTAGAAACATTTAGGCTGGCCTGCCTACGATCCATCCTGGGTTTAACCAGGCTGGATTGTGTGAGGAGCTCACAAATCCTTGAAAGATCTGAGCAAAGTCCCATCGGTGAGCTCCTCCGGCAGGCAAGGCTGCGTTGGCTGGGTCATGTAGCCCGCATGCCCAACCACCGCATGCCTAAACAGCTTTTGTTCGGCCGGATCGAGGGGCTAAACGGGCCACGGCATGGGCTAGAGAAGAGATGGAGTGATGTGGTACAGGAGGACGTGGAGCTGAGTGGACTTGCCATTGACTGGTACCAGCGGTGTCAAGATCGGCCTCTGAGGAGGAGGCTCGTGAAGGACGCTACTGGGCAGTTGGAGGCAGTCGCCCTCCAACAACAACGGAGTGCGGAGGAGCGACGCTCACAACAACGAGCGGAGCGCCGGGTGGCTAAAGCACAGCGAGTTGGCACAGTAGGGGGCACAGGTGGTGCTTCAGCCAGTCATCTCGGTCATCTCGGTCAGTCGATCCGTGGCACCTGGGTCTGCCCCGTGACCTCCTGCCAGCGGGCGTTCGACACTTCACGTGGCCTCAACGTGCACATGGCCTGGCACAAGCGTCGTGGTGAAGTCACCGCCACTTAGTGGTGAATGGCGGTTGTTGTTGTTGTGTGTCTGTGTGTGTTTGCCTTGCCGTTGAATCTGTCGATAGCCTCCTGCCGGAGCCCGCCCGTGATCCCGCCGTCAATCCGCTCGTACTTGTAGCCTTCGAACTCCAGGAAATCCTCCAGCAGGTCCAGCATCTTGGTCATCTGTCGCGGGGTGGGGTCAGAGGGGGTGAGGGGTCACGCACATGGGGTCATCCGTGGGGTGAGGGGTCACTCACGTGGGGTCATCCGTGGGGTGAGGGGTCACCCACGTGGGGACATCCGTGGGGTGAGGGGTCACTCACGTGGGGAATCCTTGGGTGAGGGGTCACGAACGTGGGGTCATCCATGGGGTGAGGGGTCACCCACGTGGGGTCATCCGTGGGGTGAGGGGTCACGCACGTGGGGTCATCCGTGGGGTGAGGGGTCACTCACGTGGGGTCATCCGTGGGGTGAGGGGTCATGGACGTGGGGTCATCTGTGGGGTGAGGGGTCACGCATGTGGGGTCATCCGTGGGGTGAGGGGTCACGAACGTGGGGTCATCCGTGGGGTGAGGGGTCACGCATGTGGGGTCATCCGTGGGGTGAGGGGTCACGAACGTGGGGTCATCCGTGGGGTGAGGGGTCACGAACGTGGGGACATCCGTGGGGTGTCACTCACGAAGTGGTAGTAGTAGTGGTAGTAGTAGTGGTAGTAGTAGTGGTAGTAGTAGTGGTGGTACTAGTTGTGGTGGTAGTAGTAGTGGTAGTAGTAGTGGTAGTTGTGGTAGTTGTGGTGGTAGTAGTAGTGGTAGTAGTAGTGGTAGTTGTGGTACTAGTTGTGGTAGTTGTGGTGGTAGTGGTAGTGGTGGTGGTAGTAGTGGTAGTAGTTGTGGTGGTAGTGGTAGTAGTAGTGGTAGTAGTAGTGGTAGTAGTAGTGGTAGTTGTGGTAGTTGTGGTGGTAGTGGTAGTGGTGGTGGTAGTAGTAGTAGTGGTGTATAGTAGTAGTGGTAGTTGTGGTGGTAGTTGTGGTAGTTGTGTATAGTAGTTGTGGTATTTGTGGTAGTTGTGGTAGTAGTAGTGGTAGTAGTTGTGGTGCTAGTTGTGGTAGTTGTGGTGGTAGTAGTAGTAGTAGTTGTGGTGCTAGTTGTGGTAGTTGTGGTGGTAGTGGTAGTTGTGGTACTAGTTGTGGTAGTTGTGGTGGTAGTAGTAGTGGTAGTAGTTGTGGTAGTTGTGGTGGTAGTGGTAGTTGTGGTAGTTGTGGTGGTAGTGGTAGTTGTGGTAGTTGTGGTGGTAGTCGTGGGGGTGGTAGTGCTGGTGTGAGTGCTACCTGTGAGAATATGAGAACCCTGTGTCCATCTGTGTGGAGTCTGCGCAACATCTTCTGTAGCAGCACCAACTTGCCCGCGGACTTGATGAGCGCTCCACCTTCAAACATCCCTCCCACTGTGGTGGGGGCCTCCTAGTGGGGGGCACGGGTGGGTGGGTGGGTGGTGGGGGGGTGGTGGTGGTGGGGGGGGTGGTGGGGGGAGAGAGGGGGGGCTCAATGTTGACCTCTGGTCTTGACCCTTCACGTGGAAGCTCAAACCTGCCCGTGTCTCTCCCCGCGTCTCTCCCCCCCCCCCCCCCCCCCCCCACCGTGTCTCTCTCCTCGTGTCTCTCACCCCGTGTCTCTCCCCCCGTGTCTCCCAGTGTCTCCCCCACGCCCCGTGTCTCCCCCCGTGTCTCCCAACTCCCGTGTCTCTCCCCGTGTCTCTCCCCATGTCTCCCCGTGTCTCTCCCCGTGTCTCCCCGTGTCTCTCCCCGTGTCTCTCCCCGTGTCTCCCCGTGTCTCTCCCCGTGTCTCTCCCCGTGTCTCTCCCCGTGTCTCCCCGTGTCTCTCCCTGTGTCTCCCCGTGTCTCTCCCCGTGTCTCCCCGTGTCTCTCCCCGTGTCTCTCCCCGTGTCTCCCCGTGCTTCTCCCCGTGTCTCTCCCCGTGTCTCCCCGTGTCTCTGCCCGTGTCTCCCCGTGTCTCTCCCCGTGTCTCCCCGTGTCTCTCCCCGTGTCTCTGCCCGTGTCTCCCCGTGTCTCTCCCCGTGTCTCCCCGTGTCTCTCCCCGTGTCTCTCCCCGTGTCTCCCCGTGTCTCTCCCCGTGTCTCCCCGTGTCTCCCCGTGTCTCACCCCGTGTCTCCCCGTGCTTCTCCCCGTGTCTCTCCCCGTGTCTCCCCGTGTCTCTCCCCGTGTCTCTCCCCGTGTCTCCCCGTGTCTCTCCCTGTGTCTCCCCGTGTCTCTCCCCGTGTCTCCCCGTGTCTCTCCCTGTGTCTCCCCGTGTCTCTCCCCGTGTCTCCCCGTGTCTCTCCCCGTGTCTCCCCGTGTCTCTGCCCGTGTCTCTCCCCGTGTCTCCCCGTGTCTCGCCCCGTGTCTCTCCCCGTGTCTCTCCCCGTGTCTCCCCGTGTCTCCCCGTGTCTCATCCCGTGTCTCCCCGTGCTTCTCCCCGTGTCTCTCCCCGTGTCTCCCCGTGTCTCGCCCCGTGTCTCTCCCCGTGTCTCTCCCCGTGTCTCTCCCCGTGTCTCTCCCCGTGTCTCCCCGTGTCTCTCCCCGTGTCTCCCCGTGTCTCACCCCGTGTCTCCCCGTGCTTCTCCCCGTGTCTCTCCCCGTGTCTCCCCGTGTCTCTCCCCGTGTCTCATCGTGTCTCTCCCCGTGTCTCTCCCCGTGTCTCTCCCCGTGTCTCTCCCCGTGTCTCTCCCCGTGTCTCCCCGTGTCTCTCCCCGTGTCTCTCCCCGTGTCTCTCCCCGTGTCTCCCCGTGTCTCTCCCCGTGTCTCTCCCCGTGTCTCTCCCCGTGTCTCTCCCCGTGTCTCCCCGTGTCTCTCCCCGTGTCTCTCCCCGTGTCTCCCCGTGTCTCTCCCCGTGTCTCTCCCCGTGTCTCTCCCCGTGTCTCCCCGTGTCTCTCCCCGTGTCTCTCCCCGTGTCTCCCCGTGTCTCTCCCCGTGTCTCCCCGTGTCTCTCCCCGTGTCTCCCCGTGTCTCTCCCCGTGTCTCCCCGTGTCTCTCCCCGTGTCTCCCCGTGTCTCTGCCCGTGTCTCTCCCCGTGTCTCCCCGTGTCTCGCTCACCATGGCGACGATGGGGAAGAGGTAGGGGTGGTTACAGCACTTCTTGAGGTCCATCATGATGTTGAGGAGGGACACCTGGTTCCCGCCGCCTTTCGTGTTCAGCGCTTCGAAGTTGCGTGTGAGGATGTACTTGTAGTACTTCCTGCGCAGGGCATCGATGGGACATCATCACGATCATCACCGCTGCCATCGTCATCATAGCCACCACCAACTTCATCATCAGGTTCAACATCATCATCATCATAGCCACCACTATCATCATCATCAGGTTCACCACCATCATCATCATAGCCACCACCATCATCATCATCAGGTTCACCATCATCATCATCATCAGGTTCACCACCATCATCATCATCAGCTTCAACATCATCATCATCATAGCCACCACTATCATCATCATCAGGTTCACCACCATCATCATCATCAGCTTCAACATCATCATCATCATAGCCACCACTATCATCATCATCAGGTTCACCACCATCATCATCATCAGCTTCAACATCATCATCAGCTTCACCACCATCATCATCATCAGGTTCACCACCATCATCATCATCATCAGGTTCACCACCATCATCATCATCATCATCAGGTTCACCACCATCATCATCATCATCAGGTTCACCACCATCATCATCATCATCAGGTTCACCACCATCATCATCATCAGCTTCAAAATCATCATCAGCTTCACCACCATCATCATCATCAGGTTCACCACCATCATCATCATCAGGTTCACCACCATCATCATCATCATCATCAGGTTCACCACCATCATCATCATCATCAGGTTCACCACCATCATCATCATCATCATCATCAGGTTCACCACCATCATCATCATCAGCTTCAACATCATCATCAGCTTCACCACCATCATCATCATCAGCTTCAACATCATCATCAGCTTCACCACCATCATCATCATCATCATCAGGTTCACCACCATCATCATCATCAGCTTCAACATCATCATCAGGTTCACCACCATCATCATCATCAGCTTCAACATCATCATCAGCTTCACCACCATCATCATCATCAGGTTCACCACCATCATCATCATCAGGTTCACCACCATCATCATCATCATCATCAGGTTCACCACCATCATCATCATCATCAGGTTCACCACCATCATCATCATCAGCTTCAACATCATCATCAGCTTCACCACCATCATCATCATCAGCTTCAACATCATCATCAGCTTCACCACCATCATCATCATCAGCTTCAACATCATCATCAGCTTCACCACCATCATCATCATCATCAGGTTCACCACCATCATCATCATCAGCTTCAACATCATCATCAGGTTCACCACCATCATCATCATCAGGTTCACCACCATCATCATCATCAGCTTCAACATTATCATCAGGTTCACCACCATCATCATCATCAACTTCAACATCATCATCAGGTTCACCACCATCATCATCATCATCAGGTTCACCACCATCATCATCATCATCAGGTTCACCACCATCATCATCATCAGCTTCAACATCATCATCAGGTTCACCACCATCATCATCATCATCATCAGGTTCACCATCATCATCATCATCAGCTTCAACATCATCATCAGCTTCACCACCATCATCATCATCATCAGGTTCACCACCATCATCATCATCAGCTTCAACATCATCATCAGGTTCACCACCATCATCATCATCATCATCAGGTTCACCACCATCATCATCATCAGCTTCAACATCATCATCAGGTTCACCACCATCATCATCATCATCAGGTTCACCACCATCATCATCATCATCAGGTTCACCACCATCATCATCATCAGGTTCACCACCATCATCATCATCAGCTTCAACATCATCATCATCAGGTTCACCACCATTATCACTACCATCATCATCCCTACCATCATCATCATCATCACCACCACCATCATCACCATGACCACCATCATCATCACTACCATCATCATCATCACTATCATCATCATCATTACCATCACTACCACCATCACCACCATCACCATCACCACCATCACCATCACCACGAGGTGATGCCTCTCAAAGGGCACAGCCTCGTGACCCCAGCGTGACCCCTACGTGACCCCTACACGACCCCAGCGTGACCCCTACGTGATCCCAGCGTGACCCCTACGTGACCCCTACGTGACCCCTACGTGACCCCAGCGTGACCCCAGCGTGACCCCTACGTGACCCCAGCGTGACCTTGAATCTCCCCCCCCCCCTCACTTCTGCATGGAGCTGAGCTCCACGCGTACGATCAGCTCCGTCTTGGAGGGCGTGCTGTGACCCCTACGTGACCCCAGCGTGACCCCAGCGTGACCCCTACGTGACCCCAGCGTGACCCCAGCGTGACCCCAGCGTGACCTCGAATCCCCCATCCCCCCCCTCCCCCCTCACTTCTGCATGGAGCTGAGCTCCACGCGTACGATCAGCTCCGTCTTGGAGGGCATGTTCTTGAACACGTCCGCCTTGAGCCGCCTGAGCATGTGCGGTCCAAGGAGGTCGTGCAGACGCTTGATCTGCTCTTCCTTCGAGATGTCCGCAAACTCCTCCAGGAAGCCCTCCAGGTTGCTGCGGGGGGGAGGGGGTGGGGGGTTGGGAGGAGGAGGGGGGAGATGGGGGGGAGGAGGAGGAGGCAGGTTAAGTGAGACGTGGAGAAGAGAGAGGAGATTGCGGGGTGGAGAGGAAGACTCGGGGAGACGCGCGGAGATGCAGGGAGACTCGGGGGGGGCGGGGAGACGCGGGGAGACGCGGGGACACGCGGGGAGACGCGGGGAGACGCGGGGAGACGCGGGGAGACACAGGGAGACACAGGGGGGGGGGAGACACGGGGAGACGCGGGGAGACACGGGGGAGACACAGGGGGGGGGGAGACACGGGGAGACACGGGGAGACACGGGGAGACACAGGGGGGGGGGAGACACGGGGAGACACGGGGGAGACACAGGGGGGGGGGAGACACGGGGAGACACGGGGAGACGCGGGGGAGACACAGGGGGGGGGGAGACACGGGGAGACACGGGGAGACACGGGGAGACACGGGGACACGCGGGGAGACACAGGGGGGGGGGGAGACACGGGGAGACGTGGGGAGACGCGGGGAGACACGGGGACACGCGGGGAGACGCGGGGAGACACAGGGAGACACGGGGGGGGGGAGACACGGGGAGACACGGGGAGACGCGGGGAGACACGGGGGAGACACAGGGGGGGGGGGGGAGACACGGGGAGACACGGGGAGACACGGGGGAGACACAGGGGGGGGGGGAGACACGGGGAGACACGGGGAGACGCGGGGAGACACAAGGGGGGGGGGAGACACGGGGAGACACGGGGAGACGCGGGGAGACACAGGGGGGGGGGAGACACGGGGAGACACGGGGAGACGCGGGGAGACACGGGGGGGGGGGAGACACGGGGAGACACGGGGAGACACGGGGAGACACAGGGGGGGGGGAGACACGGGGAGACACGGGGAGACACAGGGGGGGGGGGAGACACGGGGAGACACGGGGAGACACGGGGAGACACAGGGGGGGGGGAGACACGGGGAGACACAGGGAGACACGGGGAGACACAGGGGGGGGGGGAGACACGGGGAGACACGGGGAGACACGGGGAGACACAGGGGGGGGGGGAGACACGGGGAGACACGGGGGAGACACGGGGAGACACAGGGGGGGGGGAGACACGGGGAGACACGGGGGAGACACGGGGGGGGGGGGAGACACGGGGAGACACGGGGAGACACAGGGGGGGGGGAGACACGGGGAGACGCAGGGAGACACGGGGGGGGGGGGTGGGTGAGACACGCGACAGGTCCCCACTTGAAGCGGTCGGGCGTGAGGAAGTTGAGGAGGTGGAATAGCTCCTCGAGGTTGTTCTGCAGCGGAGTGCCGGTCAGCAGCAGCTTGTTGTCTATGTGGTAGCCGTTGAGAATGCGGAAAAACTACGCGCAGAGACACGGGGGGAGGGACACGGGGAGGGAGACAGAGACACGGTGAGACAGACAGAGACACGGGGAGAGAGACAGAGAGACACAGAGAGACACAGAGACACGGTGAGACACAGAGACACAGAGAGAGAGAGAAACAGAGACACACAGAGAGACACGGGGAAGGAGACAGAGACACGGTGAGACAGACAGAGACACGGGGAGAGAGACAGAGAGACACAGAGACACGGTGAGACACAGAAACACAGAGAGAGACACGGGGAGGGAGACAGAGACACGGTGAGACAGACAGAGACACAGGGAGAGAGACAGAGAGAGAGACACAGAGAGAGACAGAGACACACAGAGACACAGAGAGACCGAGAGAGACACAGATACAGAGAGACACAGAGACAGAGAGGCACAGAGACAGAGAGACACGGAGACACGGTGAGACACAGAGACACAGAGAGAGAGAGAGAAACAGAGACACACAGAGAGACACAGAGACACAGAGAGACAGAGTGAGACACAGAGACACAGAGACACATAGAGAGACACAGAGACACCGACAGAGAGACAGAGTGAGACACAGAGACACAGAGAGAGAGAGACAGACAGCGACACACAGAGACACAGAGAGACCGTGAGAGACACAGATACAGAGAGACACAGAGACAGAGAGACACAGAGACACGGTGAGACACAGAGAGAGAGAAACAGAGACACAGAGAGACACAGAGACACACAGAGAGACACAGAGACACAGACAGAGACACATAGAGAGACACATAGAGAGACACAGAGAGACAGGGTGAGACACAGAGACACAGAGAGAGACACAGATACAGAGAGACACAGACAGAGACACATAGAGAGACACACAGAGAGACACAGAGAGACAGGGTGAGACAGAGTGAGTGAGCGACTACCTTGGACTGGTTGTTCTTCAGTCGGTGAGCCTCATCCACCACGAGACCAGCCCAGTGGATGGAGCCCAGCACGGCCTGGTCGATGGTGATCAACTCGTAGGACGTGAGAAGAACGTGGAACTTGAGTCGGGTCTCCTTCTGGTGAGGCGTGGTGGGGGGGGGGGGGGGGGGAGAGCGAGGCACGGGTGGTGGGGAGGGAGGGTGGCACGGGTGGTGGGGAGGGAGGGTGGCACGGGTGGTGGGGAGGGAGCGAGGGAGGGCACGGGTGAACGGGAAACCAGCACGGGCTTGTCGATGGCGATAAACTCGTAGGACGTGAGAAGCACATGGGATTTGAGACGGGTCTCCTTCTCGTGGAGGGTGGGGGGGAGCGAGGCACGGGTGGTGGGGAGGGTGGCACGGGTGGTGGGGAGGGAGCGAGGGGGGGCACGGGTGAACGGGAGCCCAGCAGGGGCTGGTCGATTGCAATCAGCTCGTAGGAGGATAGAGGAACGTCGAACTTGAGATGGGCCTCCTGGTGGCGGTGGTCGGGGGGTGGAGCGAGGCACGGGTGGTGGGGAGGGAGCGAGGCACGGGTGGTGGGGAGGGTGGCACGGGTGGTGGGGAGGGAGCGAGGGAGGGCACGGGTGAACGGGAAACCAGCACGGGCCGGTCGATAGCGATCAGCTCGTAGGAGGAGAGAGGAACGTGTGACTTGAGTACGGGCTTCCTTCTGGGAGTCAAAGACAAACCAAGTCACCCAGCGACCGACCGAGCCACTGAGAGACGAACCGAGCCACAGGATGACTGATTAACTAAGCTACCGACCCAACGAGCAAACTACCGAGCCACTGAGCGCCCGAGCGACCGAGCCATCCAGCGACCGACCGAGCCACTGAGAGACCGAGCCACCAAGCGGTTGAGTGAGCCACCGAGTGGCCAACCGAGCCACCGACCGATCCACCAAGCCACCGAGTGACTGACTGACAGAGCCATCGATTGACCGAGCCACCGACTAAGCCACTGAGTGACCGAGCTGGCCAACAAGTCAACCAACTCACCGAGTGACTGAGTCACCGACCAACCGAGCCACTGAGCCACCGAGCGACTGACCGACCGAGCGACTGACCGAGCGACTAAGCAACCGACCGAGCGACCAAATGAACCACTGGGTGACCGACCCAACCACCGAGAAACCAACGAACCGAGCCACCCAGCGACAGACCAACCGAGCCACCAAGCGACTTGCCGACTGAGCGAACGAGCAACCGAATGAGACACCGTGTGACCGACGGACTGAGCCACCTTGTGATCGACCGAGCCACAGAGCGACTGAGCCAGGGACCAACACGAGCCACCGACCGACCGAGCCACAGACCGATTGACCGAGCCAGCAATCCACCGAGTCACCAACCCACTCAGCAACCGAACGAGCCACCGACCGACCGACCGAGCGAGCGAGCGACCTACTGAGACACCGAGCGAATGAGCCACAGATCGACCGACCCAACCACTGAGTAAACAACGAACCGAGCCACCCAGTGACCGACCAACCGAGCCAACGAGTGACCAACCGAGCCACTGAGAGGAAGACCCAACCACCGAGTAAACAACGAACCGAGCCACCAAGCTGAGCCAATCGCTCTTGGTGGCTCAGTTGGTCAGTTGCTCGGGGGCTCGATCGACCGACCAACGTTTTCTTTGACGAACTCACTCGTGTTAAAAAGCCAATTTGTCAACAACAAACAAGAAACCCACAAGCGCTTATTGTTGTTGTACGGCTTACCTCGCGTGGGATCTCACGCAGCAGAATGGCAAGCGCGTGGCGATATATCCGACCTGGGGGAGACAACCACAGCGTTACCACCAACGCAATCGTCGTCGTCGTCAACGCACGCCGTCGCAAACACTCAAACAACCGAAAGTCGCGCTTCTCACATTCACCTGATTCATCATCGTAACGGTCCGGGGTTCAGGGGTTGGTTAAACTTCAGGGTCAGTAAAAGTGGGCACCACTTTCTGGCAGGTCAACAGAGAACCGACCTGAGCCACCGAGTGAGTGACCAATTGAGCCACCGAGCAACTGACAAACCGAGCAACCGAGCAACTGACAAACCGAGCCAGCGAGCAACTGACAAACCGAGAAACCGAACAACTGACAAACCGAGAAACCGAACAACTGACAAACCGAGCAACCGAGCAACTGACAAACCGAGCCAGCGAGCAACTGACAAACCGAGCCAGTGAGCAACTGACAAACTGAGCAACCGAGCAACTGACAAACCGAGCAACCGAGCAACTGACAAACCAAGCCAGCGAGCAACTGACAAACCGAGCAACCGAGCAACTGACAAACCGAGCCAGCGAGCAAATGACAAACCGAGCCAGCGAGCAACTGACAAACCGAGAAACCAAACAACCGACAAACCGAGAAACAGAACAACTGACAAACCGAGCCAGCGAGCAACTGACAAACCGAGCCAGTGAGCAACTGACAAACCGAGAAACCGAGCAACTGACAAACCGAGCCAGCGAGCAACTGACAAACCGAGCCAGCGAGCAACTGACATACCAAGAAACCGAGCAACTGACAAACCAAGCCAGTGAGCAACTGACAAACCGGGAAACCGAAGAACTGACAAACCGAGCCAGCAAGCAACTGACAAACCGAGCCAGCGAGCAACTGACAAACCGAAAAACCGAACAACTGACAAACCGAGCCAGCGAGCAACTGACAAACCGAGCCATCGAGCAACTGACAAACCGAGGCAGCGAGCAACTGACAAACCGAGCAACTGACAAACCGAGCAACTGACAAACCGAGCAACTACAAACCGAGCAACTGACAAACCGAGCAACTGACAAACCGAGCCAGCGAGCAACTGACAAACCGAGCAACCGAGCAACTGACAAACCGAGCAACCGAGCAACTGACAAACTGAGCCAGCGAGCAACTAACAAACCGAGCAACTGACAAACCGAGCCAGCGAGCAATTGACAAACTGAGTAACCAAGCAACTGACAAACCGAGCAACCGAGCAACTGACAAACCGAGCAACCGAGCAACTGACAAACCGAGCCAGTGAGCAACTGACAAACCAAGCAACTGACAAACCGAGCCAGGGAGCAACTGACAAGCCGAGCAACCGAGAAACTGACAAACCGAGCCAGCGAGCAACTGACAAACCGAGCAACCGAGTAACTGACAAACCGAGCCAGCGAGCAACTGACAAACCGAGCAACCGAACAACTGACAAACCGAGCCAGCGAGCAATTGACAAACCGAGCAACCGAGCTACTGACAAACTGAGCAACCAAGCAACTGACAAACTGAGCCAGCGAGCAACTACAAACTGAGCAACCGAGCAACTGACAAACCAAGCCAGCGAGCAACTACAAACTGAGCAACCGAACAACTGACAAACCGAGCCAGCGAGCAATTGACAAACCGAGCAACCGAGCAACTGACAAACCGAGCCAGCGAGCAACTGACAAACCGAGCAACCGAGCAACTGACAAACCGAGAAACCGAGCAACTGACAAACCGAGCCAGCGAGCGACTGACAATCCGAGCCAGCGAGCAACTGACAAACCGAGCAACCGAGCAACTGACAAACCGAACCACCGAGCAACTGACAAACCGAGCAACCGAGCAACTGACAAACCGAGCCAGTGAGCAACTGACAAACCGAGCAACCGAGCAACTGACAAACCGAACCACCGAGCAACTGACAAACCGAGCAACCGAGCAACTGACAAACCGAGCCAGCGAGCAACTGACAAACCAAGCAACCGAGCAACTGACAAACCGAACCACCGAGCAACTGACAAACCGAGCCACCGAGCAACTGACAAACCGAGCCAGCGAGCAACTGACAAACCGAGCAACCGAGCAACTGACAAACCGAGCCAACGAGCAACTGACAAACCGAGCCACTGAGCAACTGACAAACTGAGCAACCGAGCAACTGACAAACCGAGCCGGCGAGCAACTGAGCGAGTGACCAACTGAGCCACCGAACGATCAAGCCACCGAGCGACTGACCAACCGAGCCACCGAGCGATGGGCCAACCGAGCCAACGAGTGACCAACTGAGCCACCGATTGACTGACTGAGCCACTGAGAGACCGACCGACCGAGCAACCAAGCGATGGACCAACTGAGCCACTGACGGAGTGAGCCACCGAGCCACCGAGCCACCGAGCCACCGAGCCACCGAACGACCGACCAACTGAGCCACTGAGCCACTGAGCCACTGAGCCACTAAGCCACCGAGTGACTGACCGAGCAACCCTTCCTTCACCAGAATGCTTTCATTCATGAACTCATTTGTGTTCAAAGGCAATAAAAAAAGAGATAAATGCCTATTGTTGCATGGCTTACCTGACCTGGGACATCACGCAGAAGGATGGCCAGTCTGTGGTGAGATATCCGACCTGGGGGAGACAACCGCAGCATTACTACCAACGAAATTATCGACCGAGTTACCAATCGAGCCAACCAGTCAACCAACCGACCGAGCCACGGGATGAGCCACGGAGAGACCGACCGACCCACCAAGATACCAACAGAGTCACTGAACGACTGATCTAGCCACCGAATGGCCAAGCGGACCACCATGTGACCGACCGAGTCAATCCACAACCGACAGAGCCACTGAGCGACAGGGAAGTCAGCCTGAAGTGCAAATGAACTGGTGGCCACGGGAGGTATTGACAGGGGAGTCAGCCTGCAGTGCGGGTGGACTGGTGGCCACGGGAGGTAATGACAGGGGAGTCAGCCTGCAGTTTGAATGGACTAGTGGCCACGGGAGGTAATGCCAGGGGAGTCAGCGTGTGGTGCGAGTGGACTAGTGGCCACGGGAGGTAATGCCAGGGGAGTCAGCCTGCAGTGCGAATGGACTAGTGGCCACGGGAGGTAATGCCAGGGGAGTCAGTCTGCAGTAAGAATGGATTAGTGGCCACGGGAGGTAATGCCAGGGGAGTCAGCCTGCAGTGCGAATGGACTAGTGGCCACGGGAGGTAATACCAAGGGAGTCAGCCTGCAGTGCAAATGGACTACTGGCCACGGGAGTTAATGACAGGGGAGTCAGCATGCGGTGTGAGTGGACTAGTGGCCACGGGAGGTAATGACAGGGGAGTCAGCCTGCAGTGTGAATGGACAAGTGGCCACGGGAGGTAATGACAGGGGAGTCAGCCTGCAGTGCGAATAGACTAGTGGCCACAGGAGGTAATGACAGAGGAGTCAGCCTGCAGTGCAAATGGACTAGTAGCCACAGGAGGTAATGCCAGGGGAGTCAGCCTGCAGTGTGAGCGGACTAGTGGCCACGGGAGGTAATGACAGGGGAGTAAGCCTCCAGTGCGAATGGACTAGTGGCCACAGGAGGTAATGACAGGGGAGTCAGCCTACGGTGTGAGTGGACTAGTGGCCACGGTAGGTAATGACAGGGGAGTCAGTCTGCAGTGCGAATGGACTAGTGGCCATGGGAGGTATTGGCAGGGGAGTCAGCCTGCAGTGCGAGTGGACTAGTGGCCACGGGAGGTAATGCCAAGGGATCAAGCCTGCAGTGTGAATGGACAAGTGGACACGGGAGGTAATGACAGGGGAGTCAGCCTGCAGTGTGAGCGGACTAGTGGCCACGGGAGGTAATGTCAGGGGAGTCAGCCTGAAGTGTGAGTGGACTAGTGGCTACAGGAAGTAATGACAGGGGAGTCAGCCTGCAGTGCGAATGGACTAGTGGCCACGGGAGGTAATGTCAGGGGAGTCAGCCTGAAGTGTGAGTGGACTAGTGGCCACAGGAGGTAATGACAGGAGAGTGAGCCTATGGTGTGAGTGGACTAGTGGCCACGGGAGGTAATGACAGGAGAGTCAGTCTGCAGTAGGAATGGACTAGTGGCCAAGGGAGGTAATGACAGGGTAGTCAGACTGCAGTGCGAAACCTAGCAACCGAGCAACTGACAAACCGAGCCAGCGAGCAAATGACAAACCGAGCCACCGAGCAACTGACAAACCGAACAACCGAGCAACTGACAAACCGAGCCGGCGAGCAACCGAGCCAACGAGTGACCAACTGAGCCACCGATTGACTGACTGAGCCACTGAGAGACCGACCGACCGAGCCACCAAGCGATGGACCAACTGAGCCACTGATGGAGTGAGCCACCGAGCCACCGAGCCACCGAACGACCGACCAACTGAGCCACTGAGCCACTGAGCAACTGAGCCACAGAGTGACTATCCGAGCAACCCTTCCTTCACCAGAATGCTTTCATTCATGAACTAATTTGTGTTCAAAGGCAATAAAAAAGAGATAAATGCCTATTGTTGCATGGTTTACCTGACGTGGGACATCACGCAGAAGGATGGCAAGTCTGTGGTGAGATATCCGACCTGGGGGAGACAACCGCAGCGTTACTACCAACGCAATTATCGACTGAGTTACCAATCGAGCCAACCGATCAACCAACCGACCGAGCCACGGGACGAGCCACGGAGAGACCGACCGACCCACCAAGATACCAACAGAGTCACTGAGCGACTGATCTAGCCACCGAATGGCAAAGCGGACCACCATGTGACCGACCGAGTCACTCCACAACCGACAGAGCCACTGAGCGACAGGGAAGTCAGCCTGAAGTGCGAATGAACTGGTGGCCACGGGAGGTATTGACATGGGAGTCAGCCTGCAGTGCGAGTGGACCGGTGGCCACGGGAGGTAATGACAGGGGAGTCAGCCTGCAGTTCGAATGGACTAGTGGCCACGGGAGGTAATGCCAGGGGAGTCAGCGTGTGGTGCGAGTGGACTAGTGGCCACGGGAGGTAATGCCAGGGGAGTCAGCCTGCAGTGCGAATGGACTAATGGCCACGGGAGGTAATGCCAGGGGAGTCAGCCTGCAGTGCAAATGGACTACTGGCCACGGGAGGTAATGACAGGGGAGTCAGCCTGCAGTGTGAGCGGACTAGTGGCAACGGGAGGTAATGACAGGGGAGTCAGCCTGAGGTGTGAGTGGACTAGTGGCCACAGGAGGTAATGACAGGGGAGTCAGCTGGCAGTGCGAGTGGACTAGTGGCCACGGGAGGTAATGCCAGGGGAGTCAGCCTATGGTGTGAGTGGACTAGTGGCCACGGGAGGTAATGACAGGGGAGTCAGCCTGCAGTACGAATGGACTAATGGCCACGGGAGGTAATGACAGGGGAGTCAGCCTGCAGTACGAATGGACTAATGGCCACGGGAGGTAATGACAGGGGAGTCAGCCTGCAGTACGAATGGACTAATGGCCACGGGAGGTAATGACAGGGGAGTCAGCCTGCAGTGCGAAT
This sequence comes from Lampetra fluviatilis, assembly GCF_964198595.1. NCBI lineage: Eukaryota > Metazoa > Chordata > Hyperoartia > Petromyzontiformes > Petromyzontidae > Lampetra > Lampetra fluviatilis. The sequence goes on along the minus strand of NW_027621419.1, from coordinate 112,606 downwards.
GGACTAGTGGCCACTGGAGGTAATGAAAGGGGAGTCAGCGTGCGGTGTGAATGGACTAGTGGCCATGGGAGGTAATGCCAGGGGAGTCAGTCTGCAGTACGAATGGACTAGTGGCCACGGGAGGTAATGACAGGGGAGTCAGCTTGCAGTGTGAGCGGACTAGTGGTAATGGGAGGTAATGACAGGGGAGTCAGCCTGAAGTGTGAGTGGACTAGTGGCCACAGGAGGTAATGACAGGGGAGTCAGCTGGCAGTGCGAGTGGACTAGTGGCCACGGGAGGTAATGCCAGGGTAATCATCCTGCAGTGCGAATGTACTAGTGGCCACGGGAAGTAATGACAGGGGAGTCAGCCTGCAGTGTGAGCGGACTAGTGGCCACGTGAGGTAATGACAGGGGAGTTAGTCTGCAGTACGAATGGACTAGTGGCCATGGGAGGTAATGACAGGAGAGTCAGCCTGCAGTGCGAATGGACTAGTGGCCACGGGAGGTAATGAAAGGGGAGTCAGCGTGCGGTGTGAATGGACTAGTGGCCACAGGAGGTAATGACAGGGGAGTCAGCCTGCAGTGTGAGCGGACTAGTGGCCACGGGAGGTAATGCCAGGGGAGTCAGCCTGCAGTGCGAATGGACTAGTGGCCACGGGAGGTAATGCCAGGGGAGTCAGCCTGCAGTGCGAATGGACTAGTGGCATCGGGAGGTAATGACAGTCTTAGTCAGCCTGCAGTGCGAATGGACTAGTGGCCACGGGAGGTAATGCCAGGGGAGTCAGCCTGCAGTGCGAATGGACTAGTGGCCACGGGAGGTAATGACAGGGGAGTCAGCCTGCATTTTGAGCGGACTAGTGGCCACGGGAGGTATTGACAGGGTGAGTCAGCCTGCGGTGTGAGTGGACTAGTGGCCACGGGAGGTAATGCAGGGGAGTCAGCCTGCAGTGCGAATGGACTAGTGGCCATGGGAGGTAATGCCAGGGGAGTCAGCCTGCAGTGTGAGCGGACTAGTGGCCACCAGAGGTAATGACAGGGGAGTCAGCCTGCATTGTGAATGGACTAGTGGCCACTGGAGGTAATGAAAGAGGAGTCAGCGTGCGGTGTGAATGGACTAGTGGCCACGGGAGGTATTGCCAGGGGAGTCAGCCTGCAGTGCGAATGGACTAGTGGCCACGGGAGGTAATGACAGGGGAGTCAGCCTGCATTTTGAGCGGACTAGTGGCCACGGGAGGTATTGACAGGGGAGTCAGCCTGCAGTGCGAATGAAATAGTGGCCACGGGAGGTAATGCCAGGGGAGTCAGCCTGCAGTGCGAATGGACTAGTGGCCACGGGAGGTAATGCCAGGGGAGTCAGCCTGCAGTGTGAGTGGACTAGTGGCCACCGGAGGTAATGACAGGGGAGTCAGCCTGCATTGTGAATGGACTAGTGTCCACTGGAGGTAATGAAAGGGGAGTCAGCGTGCGGTGTGAATGGACTAGTGGCCACGGGAGGTAATGCCAGGGGAGTCAGCCTGCAGTGTGAGCGGACCAGTGGCCAGGGGAGGTAATGACAGGGGAGTCAGCCTGCAGTGCGAATGGACTAGTGGCCACGGGAGGTAATGCCAGGGGAGTCAGCCTGCAGTGCGAATGGACTAATGGCCACGGGAAGTAATGACAGGGGAGTCAGTCTGCAGTACGAATGGACTAGTAGCCATGGGAAGTAATGGCAGGAGAGTCAGTCTGCAGTACGAATAGACTAGTGGCCACGGGAGGTAATGACAGGGGAGTCAGCCTGCAGTGTGAATGGACTAGTGGCCACTGGAGGTAATGACAGGGGAGTCAGCGTGCGGTGTGAGTGGACTAGTGGCCACGGGACGTAATGCCAGGGGAGTCAGCCTGCAGTGCGAATGGACTAGTGGCCACGGGAGGTAATGCCAGGGGAGTCAGCCTGCAGTGCGAATGGACTAATTGCCACGGGAGGTAATGACAGGGGAGTTAGCCTGCAGTGTGAGCGGACTAGTGGCCAGGGGAGGTAATGACAGGGGAGTCAGCCTGCAGTGCGAATGGACCAGTGGCCACGGGAGGTAATGCCAGGGGAGTCAGCCTGCAGTGCGAATGGACTAACGGCCACGGGGAGTAATGACAGGGGAGTCAGTCTGCAGTACGAATGGACTAGTAGCCATGGGAAGAAATGGCAGGAGAGTCAGTCTGCAGTACGAATAGACTAGTGGCCACGGGAGGTAATGACAGGGGAGTCAGCCTGCAGTGTGAATGGACTAGTGGCCACGGGAGGTAATGCCAGGGGAGTCAGCCTGCAGTGCGATTGGACTAGTGGCCACGGGAGGTAATGCCAGGGGAGTCAGACTGCAGTGCGAATGGACTAGTGGCCACGGGAGGTAATGCCATGGGAGTCAGCCTGCAGTGTGAGTGAACTAGTGGCCACGGGAGGTAATGACAGGGGAGTCAGCCTGCAGTGCGAATGGACTAGTGGCCACGGGAGGTAATGACAGCGGAGTCAGCGTGCGGTGTGAATGGACTAGTGGCCACTGTAGGTAATGAAAGGGGAGTCAGCGTGCGGTGTGAGTGGACTAGTGGCCACGGGAGGTAATGACAGGGGAGCAAGTCTGCAGTGTGAGCGGATTAGTGGCCATTGGAGATAATGTCATGGGAGTCAGCCTGCAGTGTGAGTGGACTAGTGGACACAGGAGGTAATGACAGGGGAGTCAGCCTGCAGTGCGAATGGACTAGTGGCCACAGGAGGTAATAACAGGGGAGTCAGCCTACGGTGTGAGTGGACTATTGGGCACGGGAGGTAATGACAGGGGAGTCAGCCTGCAGTGCGATTGGACTAGTGGCCACGGGAGGTAATGCCAGGGGAGTCAGACTGAAGTGCGAATGGACTAGTGGCCACGGGAGGTAATGCCATGGGAGTCAGCCTGCAGTGTGAGTGGACTAGTGGCCACGGGAGGTAATGACAGGGGAGTCAGCCTGCAGTGTGAGCGGATTAGTGGCCACAGGAAGTAATGACAGGGGAGTCAGCCTGCAGTGCGAATGGACTAGTGGCCACGGGAGGTAATGACAGGGGAGTCAGTCTGCAGTACGAATGGACTAGTGGCCATGGGAGGTAATGACAGGGGAGTCAGCCTGCAGTGCGAATGGACTAGTGGCCACTGTAGGTAATGAAAGGGGAGTCAGCGTGCGGTGTGAGTGGACTAGTGGCCACGGGAGGTAATGACAGGGGAGCAAGTCTGCAGTGTGAGCGGATTAGTGGCCATTGGAGATAATGTCATGGGAGTCAGCCTGCAGTGTGAGTGGACTAGTGGACACAGGAGGTATTGACAGGGGAGTCAGCCTGCAGTGCGAATGGACTAGTGGCCACAGGAGGTAATAACAGGGGAGTCAGCCTACGGTGTGAGTGGACTATTGGGCACGAGAGGTAATGACAGGGGAGTCAGCCTGCAGTGCGAATGGACTAGTGGCCACGGGAGTTATTGACAGGGGGTTCAGCCTGCAGTGCGAGTGGACTGGTGGCCACGGGAGGTAATGCCAGGGGAGTCAGCCTGCAGTGCGAATGGACTAATGGCCACGGGAAGTAATGACAGGGGAGTCAGTCTGCAGTACGAATGGACCAGTGGCCATGGGAGGTAATGCCAGGGGAGTCAGTCTGCAGTGTGAGTGGACTGGTGGCCACGGGAGGTAATGACAGGGGAATCAGCCTGCAGTGCGAATGGACTAGTGGCCACTGGAGGTAACGAAAGGGGAGTCAGCGTGCGGTGTGAGCGGACTAGTGGCCACAGGAGGTAATGACAGGGGAGTCAGCTGGCAGTGCGAGTGGACTAGTGGCCACGGGAGGTAATGCCAGGGGAGTCAGCCTGCAGTGCGAATAAACTAGTGGCCACGGGAAGTAATGATAGGGGAGTCAGCCTGCAGTGCGAATGGACTAGTGGCCACGGGAGGTAATGACAGGAGAGTCAGTCTGCAGTACGAATGGACTAGTGGCCACGGGAGGTAATGCCAGGGGAGTCAGCCTGCAGTGCGATTGGACTAGTGGCCACCGGAGGTAATGCCAGGGGAGTCAGACTGCTGTGCAAATGGACTAGTGGCCACGGGAGGTAATGCCATGGGAGTCAGCCTGCAGTGTGAGTGGACTAGTGGCCACGGGAGGTAATGCCAGGGGAGTCAGTCTGCAGTGCGAATGGACTAGTGGCCACGGGAGGTAATGACATGGGCATCAGCCTGCAGTGCGAATGGACTAGTGGCCACGGGAGGTAAGGCCATGGGAGTCAGCCTGCAGTGTGAGTGGACTAGTGGCCACGGGAGGTAATGCCAGGGGAGTCAGTCTGCAGTGTGAGTGGACTGGTGGCCACGGGAGGTAATGACAGGGGAATCAGCCTGCAGTGCGAATGGACTAGTGGCCACTGGAGGTAATGAAAGGGGAGTCAGCGTGCGGTGTGAGTGGACTATTGGCCACGGGAGGTAATGACAGGGGAGTCAGCCTGCAGTGTGAGCGGACTAGTGGCCACGGGAGGTAATGCCAGGGGAGTCAGCCTGCAGTGCGAATAAACTAGTGGCCACGGGAAGTAATGATAGGGGAGTCAGCCTGCAGTGCGAATGGACTAGTGGCCACGGGAGGTAATGCCAGGGGAGTCAGCCTGCAGTGCGAATGGACTAATGGCCACGGGAAGTAAGGACAAGGGAGTCAGCCTGCAGTGTGAGTGGACTAGTGGCCACGGGAGGTAATGACAGGAGAGTCAGTCTGCAGTACGAATGGACTAGTGGCCACGGGAGGTAATGACAGGGGAGTCAGCCTGCAGTGTGAGTGGACTAGTGGACACAGGAGGTAATGACAGGGGGGTCAGCCTGCAGTGCGAATGGACTAGTGGCCACGAGAGGTAATGACAGGGGAGTCAGCGTGCGGTGTGAGTGGACTAGTGGGCATGGGAGGTAATGACAGGGGAGTCAGCCTGCAGTGTGAGCGGACTAGTGGCAACGGGAGGTAATGACAGGGGAGTCAGCCTGAGGTGTGAGTGGACTAGTGGCCACAGGAGGTAATGACAGGGGAGTCAGCTGGCAGTGCGAGTGGACTAGTGGACACAGGAGGTAATGACAGGGGAGTCAGCCTACGGTGTGAGTGGGCTGGTGGCCACGGGAGGTAATGACAGGGGAGTCAGCCTGCAGTGTGAATGGACTAGTGGCCACGGGAGGTAATGTCAGGGGAGTCAGCCTGCAGTGCGAATGGACTAGTGGCCACGGGAGGTAATGACAGGGGAGTCAGCCTGCGGTGTGAGTAGTCTAGTGGCCACAGGAGGTAATGACAGGGGAGTCAGCCTGCAGTGCGAATGGACTAATGGCCACAGGAGGTAATGCCAGGAGAGTCAGACTGCAATGCGAATGGACTAGTGGCCACGGGAGGTAATGACAGGGGAGTCAGCCTGCAGTGTGAGTGGACTAGTGGCCACGGGAGGTAATGACAGGGGAGTCAGTCTGCAGTACGAATGGACTAGTGGCCACGGGAGGTAATGCCAGGAGAGTCAGACTGCAATGCGAATGGACTAGTGGCCATGGGAGGTAATGCCATGGGAGTCAGCCTGCAGTGCTAATGGACTAGTGGCCACTGTAGGTAATGAAAGGGGAGTCAGCCTGCAGTGCGAATGGACAAGTGGCCACGGGAGGTAATGACAGGGGAGTCCGCATGTGGTGCAAATGGACTAGTGGCCACGGGAGGTAATGCCAGGGGAGTCAGTCTGCAGTGCGAATGGACTAGTGGCCACGGGAGGTAATGACAGGGGCATCAGCCTGCAGTGCGAATGGACTAGTGGCCACGAGAGGTAATGACAGGGGAGTCAGCGTGCGGTGTGAGTGGACTAGTGGGCACGGGAGGTAATGACAGGGGAGTCAGCCTGCAGTGTGAGCGGACTAGTGGCAACGGGAGGTAATGACAGGGGAGTCAGCCTGAGGTGTGAGTGGACTAGTGGCCACAGGAGGTAATAACAGGGGAGTCAGCTGGCAGTGCGAGTGGACTAGTGGCCACGGGAGGTAATGCCAGGGGAGTCAGCCTGCGGTGCGAATGAACTAGTAGCCATGTGAAGTAATGACAGGGGAGTCAGCCTGCAGTCTGAGCGGACTAGTGGACACAGGAAGTAATGACAGGGGAGTCAGCCTACGGTGTGAGTGGGCTATTGGCCACGGGAGGTAATGACAGGGGAGTCAGCCTGCGGTGTGAGTAGTCTAGTGGCCAAAGGAGGTAATGACAGGGGAGTCAGCCTGCAGTGCAAATGGACTAATGGCCACAGGAGGTAATGACAGGGGAGTCAGACTGCAATGCGAATGGACTAGTGGCCACGGGAGGTAATGACAGAGGAGTCAGTCTGCAGTACGAATGGACTAGTGGCCACGGGAGGTAATGCCAGGGGAGTCAGACTGCAGTGCTAATGGACTAGTGGCCACTGTAGGTAATGAAAGGGGAGTCAGCCTGCAGTGCGAATGGACTAGTGGCCACGGGAGGTAATGACAGGGGAGTCAGCCTGCAGTGCGAGCGGACTAGTGGCCACAGGAGGTAATGACAGGGGAGTCAGCCTACGGTGTGAGTGGACTATTGGCCACGGGAGGTAATGACAGGGGAGTCAGCCTGCAGTGCGAATGGACTAGTGGCCAAGGGAGGTAATGACAGGGGAGTCAGCCTACGGTGTGAGTGGACTATTGGCCACGGGAGGTAATGACAGGGGAGTCAGCCTGCAGTGCGAATGGACTAGTGGCCACGGGAGGTAGTGACAGGGGAGTCAGCCTGCAGTGCGAGTGGACTGGTGGCCACGGGAGGTAATGACAGGGGAGCCAGCCTGCAGTGCGAGCGGACTAGTGGCCACAGGAGGTAATGACAGGGGAGTCAGCCTGCAGTGCGAATGGACTAGTGGCCACGGGAGGTAATGACAGGGGAGTCAGCCTGCAGTGCGAATGGACTACTGGCCACGGGAGTTAATGACAGGAGAGTCAGCGTGCGGTGTGAGTGGACTAGTGGCCACGGGAGGTAATGACAGGGGAGTCAGCCTGTAGTGTGAGTGGACTAGTGGCCACGCGAGGTAATGACAGGGGAGTCAGCCTGCAGTGTGAGTGGACTAGTGGCCACGGGAGGTAATGACAGGGGGAGTCAGCCTGCAGTGTGAGTGGACTGGTGGCCACGGGAGGTAATGCCAGGGGAGTCAGCGTGCAGTGTGAGTGGACTAGTGGCCACGGGAGGTAATGCCAGGGGAGTCAGCGTGCGGTGTGAGTGGACTAGTGGCCACGGGAGGTAATGCCAGGGGAGTCAGCGTGCGGTGTGAGTGGACTAGTGGCCACGGCAGGTAATGACAGGGGGAGTCAGCCTTCTTTGCGCCTGTTCAAGTTAACGTGTCTACAACGAAGGAAACCACCTCAAGAAAGTGAGTCAAGTCCCTATCATAGTGCCATCTATTCGTAGAAGTTACGATGTTAACGGATGCTTTGTTCGAGGATTTTAATTTGCCGATTATATTACCGTCTGTTTTAACGTGTCCTGAGATCGACAAAGAATAATTCGCGATCCACACTTGTTGGCCACCACCGTCTTCGTAGATATCGAACGACAGACCGAAACCCTTCAATGCCCGGAGCGTCTTGTTTCGTGAACTCACGTGCGTTCAAAGGGCAATTAATAAAAACAAAAAAACCATGAACGCTCACTCATTGTGCGGCTTACCTTGCGTGGGATCCCGTGCAGAAGGATGGCAACCGTGGTCAGATGTCCGACCTGGGGGAGTGACAACCACAGTGTGAATGCCAACACATTCACCCCACCTGCCATCGGGCGACAAGGCCACTATGCCGCGTCGACCGCTACTTGCAGGCGTCTCGGGGAAACCCCAGCCGGACGTCTGCGCGCATTTTATTTTTGCTGGTGAGATACTTTAGAATCCACACACACGCGCACAGACAGAGAGACAGAAAGAGATATATATATCTACGATGGAACTGCAGCCAACGGGAAGGAACGCACCTGGGAGTTCGTCCGCCGCGAGTCAGCGGAGTTTAACGGCGTGGACTCACATGCAGCGGCCGGGCAAAACTGCAGCGCTCGCGTGACGGCGAACGTGGGTGGGGGCCGCCCTGGGGGTGGCCTTCCGTCCAGCACGGCGTGGTGGCCTTCTGTGGGCAGAGCCACAGCAGCTAAACGTTCTTTCCATTTCATTCATGTTAATGGTCAAAGATAAAAACGAGTTTGAAGGGTCTGCGCCGGCAGCGGTGTCAAATTTTTGTTCCCCTGCTCGTGATCAGCGGAGACATTGTTTTTTTGAATGACGGGCTGATGTTCCATGGCGACCGCTGCCCTGCGATACATTTACCCGTCGTGATTATTCCGAAGGAATCAATTTTCATCTCGTAAGACGGCGGGCGTGACCGACCGTGCCACTGAGTCACCGACAAACCGAGCGACCGAGCCACGGAGCGTCCGACGGAGCCGACGAGCGACCGAGCCACCGAGAAACCGACAAAACCACCGAACGACCAACTGAGCCACCGACCAAGCCAATGACCAAGCGACCGACAGAGCCACCGAGCAACTGAGACACCGAGAGACCGACAGAGCCACTGAGCCACCGAGCGACTGTGACACCGAGAGACCGACCGAGCCACAGACCGAGTCACCGAGCGATTGACCGAGCCACCGGCCAACCGACCAAGCCACTGAGCGACCGAGCCACTGAGCCACCGACCGAGCCACCGAACCAACGAGTGACCGACCGAGTCACAGACCGAGCCACGGAGCGATTGACTGAGCCACCGGCCGACCGACCAAGCCACTGAGCGACCGAGCCACTGAGCCACCGACCGAGCCACCGAACCAGCGAGTGACCGACCGAGTCACAGACCGAGCCACCGAGCGATTGACCGAGCCACCGGCCGACCGACCAAGCCACTGAGCAACCGAGCTACTGAGCCACCGACCGAGCCACCGAACCAGCGAGTGACCGACCGAGTCACAGACCGAGCCACCGAGCGATTGACCGAGCCACCGGCCGACCGACAAAACAACTGAGTGACCGAGCCACTGAGCCACCGACCGAGCCACCGAACCAGCGAGTGACCGACCAAGTCACAGGGCGACTCAGCGAGCCACCGACCAAGTGGGCCACCGAGTGACCGACAAAACAACCGAATGACCAACCGAGCCACTGAGCCACCGACCGAGTCACCCACCGAGCGACCGATTGAGCCGCCGAGCCAGCGAGCGAGCGAGTGAGCGATTGAGCCGGCGAGCGAGCCACCTTAATGCGGAAGGGCTTCTTGCCGGCGCGGCCGACGCCGCCGTCAAAGGAGAAGTCGTGTTGGCGCACGACGCTGCGGCTATGGCGATCGCCGGTGTACGTGACGACGTAGAACCCTGGAGCCCAGGCCTCGAACTCGCGCTCCCAGTTGATGATGGTGGAGAGGGGGGCACTCACGAGGAAAGGACCCTTGGAGTGGCCCTGGGGGAGACCGTCATAATCACCACCACAACAACCATCACCACAACAACAAGAACCACAACGACCATGGTGTCAGCCACAACCACCACCATCACCACCCACCCACTCACTCACCCACCCACCCACCCACCCACTCACCTACTCACTCACTCACTCACCCACCCACTCACCCACCCACCCACTCACCCACTCACCCACCCACCCACTCACCCACTCACCCACCCACACACTCACCCACCCACCCACCCACCCACTCACTCACTCACCCACCCACTCACCCACCCACCCACCAACTCACCCACCCACCCACCCACCCACCCACCTACCCACTCACCCACCCACCCACTCACCCACTCACTCACCCACCCACTCACCCACTCATTCACCCACCCACCCACTCACCCACTCACCCACCCACTCACCCACCCACCCACCCACTCACTCACTCACTCACTCACTCACCCACCCACCCACCCACCCACCCACCCACCCACTCACCCACCCACCCACCCACTCACTCACTCACCCACTCACTCACCCACCCACCCACTCACTCACTCACCCACTCACTCACCCACCCACCCACTCACCCACTCACCCACCAACTCACCCACCCACCCACTCACCCACCCACTCACCCACTCACCCACCCACCCACCCACCAACTCACCCACCCACCCACTCACCCACTCACCCATTCACCCACCACCCACCCACTCACCCACTCACTCACCCACCCACTCACCCATTCACCCACCACCCACCCACCAACTCACCCACCCACCCACTCACCCACTCACCCACCCACCCACCCACTCACCCACCCACCCACCCACCTCCTTGTAGAGTGAGTACAGGAACACGATGGTCTGCACCGTCTTGCCCAAGCCCATCTCGTCCGCCAGGATGGTGTCTGTGCCCTGGGCCCAGGAGAAGCGCAGCCAGTTGAGGCCTTCCAGCTGATAGGGGTGCAGGAGGCCACCCGTCACAGTCACCCACTGGGGCTGCTCTTCATACTTCACCGTGGGCTACGCGGGAGGGAGGGGGTGACAGGGGTTAGGGTGAGTGGGTGGGTGAGTGAGTGAGTTGGTGAGTGGGTGAGTGGGTGGGTGAGTGGGTGAGTGGGTGGGTGAGTGGGTGAGTGGGTGGGTGAGTGGGTGGGTGAGTGGGTGAGTGGGTGGGTGGGTGAGTGGGTGGGTGGGTGGGTGGGTGAGTGAGTGGGTGAGTGAGTGAGTGGGTGAGTGGGTGGGTGGGTGGGTGAGGGAGTTGGTGATTGGGTGGGTGGGTGAGTGAGTTGGTGAGTGGGTGAGTGGGTGGGTGGGTGGGTGAGTGGGTGAGTGGGTGAGTGGGTGGGTGAGTGGGTGAGTGGGTGGGTGGGTGGGTGAGTGGGTGAGTGGGTGGGTGGGTGGGTGAGTGGGTGGGTGAGTGGGTGAGTGGGTGAGTGGGTGAGTGGGTGGGTGAGTGAGTTGGTGAGTGAGTGAGTGGGTGAGTGGGTGGGTTGGTGAGTGGGTGAGTGAGTGGGTGATTGGGTGGGTGAGTGGGTGAGTGAGTGGGTGAGTGGGTGAGTGAGTTGGTGAGTGAGTTGGTGAGTGGGTGATTGGGTGGGTGGGTGAGTGGGTGGGTGGGTGAGTTGGTGAGTGGGTGAGTGGGTGGGTGGGTGGGTGAGTGGGTGGGTGAGTGGGTGAGTGGGTGAGTGGGTGGGTGAGTGGGTGAGTGGGTGAGTGGGTGGGTGAGTGGGTGAGTGGGTGGGTGGGTGGGTGAGTGGGTGGGTGAGTGGGTGAGTGGGTGAGTGGGTGGGTGAGTGGGTGAGTGGGTGAGTGGGTGGGTGGGTGAGTGTGTGGGTGGGTGAGTGAGTGGGTGAGTGAGTGGGTGATTGGGTGGGTGAGTGAGTGGGTGAGTGGGTGGGTGAGTGGGTGAGTGGGTGAGTGGGTGGGTGGGTGAGTGTGTGGGTGGGTGAGTGAGTGGGTGAGTGGGTGGGTGAGTGGGTGGGTGAGTGAGTTGGTGAGTGAGTGAGTGGGTGAGTGGGTGAGTGAGTGGGTGGGTGAGTGGGTGAGTGGGTGAGTGGGTGGGTGAGTGGGTGAGTGGGTGAGTGGGTGGGTGAGTGGGTGAGTGGGTGGGTGGGTGGGTGAGTGGGTGGGTGAGTGGGTGAGTGGGTGGGTGAGTGGGTGAGTGGGTGAGTGGGTGGGTGAGTGGGTGGGTGGGTGAGTGGGTGAGTGGGTGAGTGAGTGGGTGATTGGGTGGGTGGGTGAGTGGGTGGGTGGGTGGGTGGGTGAGGGAGTTGGTGATTGGGTGGGTGGGTGAGTGGGTGGGTGGGTGAGTTGGTGAGTGGGTGAGTGAGTGGGTGACTGGGTGAGTGAGTTGGTGAGTCGGTGAGTGAGTGGGTGAGTGGGTGAGTGAGTGGGTGATTGGGTGGGTGGGTGAGTGGGTGGGTGGGTGGGTGGGTGAGTGGGTGGGTGAGTGAGTGAGTGGGTGAGTGGGTGAGTGAGTGGGTGAGTGGGTGGGTGGGTGAGTGGGTGAGTGAGTGGGTGATTGGGTGGGTGAGTGGGTGAGTGAGTGGGTGAGTGGGTGGGTGAGTGAGTTGGTGAGTGGGTGAGTGAGTGGGTGATTGGGTGGGTGAGTGGGTGGGTGGGTGAGTGGGTGAGTAAGTGAGTGGGTGGGTGACTGGGTGAGTGAGTTGGTGAGTCGGTGAGTGAGTGGGTGAGTGGGTGAGTGAGTGGGTGATTGGGTGGGTGGGTGAGTGGGTGAGTGGGTGGGTACGGTGGGTGGGTGTTTCGTTGGGTGAGTGGGTGGGTGGGTGGGTGAGTTGATGAGTGGGTGAGTGAGTGGGTGATTGGGTGGGTGGGTGAGTGGGTGAGTGGGTGGGTACGGTGGGTGGGTGTTTGGTTGGGTGAGTGGGTGGGTGGGTGGGTGAGTGAGTGGGTGAGTGGGTGAGTGAGTGGGTGATTGGGTGGGTGGGTGGGTGGGTGAGTGGGTGAGTGGGTGGGTACGGTGAGTGGGTGGGTGTTTGGTTGGGTGAGTGGGTGGGTGGGTGAGTGGGTGAGTGGGTGGGTACGGTGGGTGGGTGTTTGGTTGGGTGAGTGGGTGGGTGGGTGAGTGAGTGGGTGAGTGGGTGAGTGAGTGGGTGATTGGGTGGGTGGGTGGGTGAGTGGGTGGGTACGGTGAGTGGGTGGGTGTTTGGTTGGGTGAGTGGGTGGGGGGGTGAGTGGGTGAGTGGGTGGGTACGGTGAGTGGGTGGGTGTTTGGTTGGGTGAGTGGGTGGGTGGGTGAGTGGGTGAGTGGGTGGGTATGGTGAGTGGGTGGGTGTTTGGTTGGGTGAGTGGGTGGGTGGGTGGGTGAGTTGATGAGTGGGTAAGTGAGTGAGTGGGTGAGTGAGTGGGTGAGTGGGTGAGTAAGTGAGTGGGTGGGTGACTGGGTGAGTGAGTTGGTGAGTGGGTGAGTGAGTGGGTGAGTGAGTGGGTGATTGGGTGGGTGGGTGGGTGAGTGGGTGGTTGAGTGGGTGGGTGGGTGCGGTGGGTGGGTGGGTGCGGTGGGTGGGTGAGTGGGTGGGTGGGTGGGTGAGTGGGTGGGTACGGTGGGTGGATGGGTGGGTGGGTAGGTGAGTGGTTGTTTGGTTGGATGAGTAGGTGGTTGAGTGGGTGGGTGAGTGGGTGGGTGGGTGCGGTGGGTGGGTGGGTGCGGTGGGTGGGCAGGCACATGTAGTGTATCGTGTAGTGTATAGCAGTGTAGTGTATAATGTAGTGTGTAGTGTATAGTAGTGTATAATGTAGTGTGTAGTGTGTAGTGTAGAGTAGTGTGTAGTGTAGAGTAGTGTATAGCAGTGTAGTGTATAATGTAGTGTATGATGTAGTGTATAATGTAGTGTATAGTGTAGTGTATAATGTAGTGTATGATGTAGTGTATAATGTAGTGTATAATGTAGTGTGTAGTGTGTAGTGTAGAGTAGTGTGTAGTGTAGAGTAGTGTATAGCAGTGTAGTGTATAATGTAGTGTGTAGTGTATAATGTAGTGTATGATGTAGTGTATAATGTAGTGTATAGTGTAGTGTGTAGTGTATAATGTAGTGTATGAAGTAGTGTATAATGTAGTGTGTAGTGTATAGTAGTGTATAATGTAGTGTGTAGTGTATAATGTAGTGTATGATGTAGTGTATAATGTAGTGTATAGTGTAGTGTATAATGTAGTGTATGATGTAGTGTATAATGTAGTGTGTAGTGTATAATGTAGTGTATGATGTAGTGTATAATGTAGTGTATAATGTAGTGTATAGTGTAGTGTATAATGTAGTGTATAGTGTAGTGTATAATGTAGTGTATGATGTAGTGTGTAATGTAGTGTATAGTGTATAATGTAGTGTATGATGTAGTGTATAATGTAGTGTGTAGTGTATAATGTAGTGTATGATGTAGTGTATAATGTAGTGTATAGTGTAGTGTATAATGTAGTGTATGATGTAGTGTATAATGTAGTGTATGATGTAGTGTATAATGTAGTGTATAGTGTAGTGTATAATGTAGTGTATGATGTAGTGTGTAATGTAGTGTGTAGTGTATAATGTAGTGTATGATGTAGTGTATAATGTAGTGTATAGTGTAGTGAATACTGTAGTGTATAATGTAGTGTATAGTGTAGTGTATAATGTAGTGTGTAGTGTATAATGTAGTGTATGATGTAGTGTATAATGTAGTGTATAGTGTATAATGTAGTGTATGATGTAGTGTATAATGTAGTGTATAGTGTAGTGTATAATGTAGTGTATGATGTAGTGTATAATGTAGTGTATAATGTAGTGTGTAGTGTGTAGTGTAGAGTAGTGTGTAGTGTAGAGTAGTGTATAGCAGTGTAGTGTATAATGTAGTGTGTAGTGTATAATGTAGTGTATGATGTAGTGTATAATGTAGTGTATAGTGTAGTGTGTAGTGTATAATGTAGTGTATGAAGTAGTGTATAATGTAGTGTGTAGTGTATAGTAGTGTATAATGTAGTGTGTAGTGTATAATGTAGTGTATGATGTAGTGTATAATGTAGTGTATAGTGTAGTGTATAATGTAGTGTATGATGTAGTGTATAATGTAGTGTGTAGTGTATAATGTAGTGTATGATGTAGTGTATAATGTAGTGTATAATGTAGTGTATAGTGTAGTGTATAATGTAGTGTATAGTGTAGTGTATAATGTAGTGTATGATGTAGTGTGTAATGTAGTGTATAGTGTATAATGTAGTGTATGATGTAGTGTATAATGTAGTGTGTAGTGTATAATGTAGTGTATGATGTAGTGTATAATGTAGTGTATAGTGTAGTGTATAATGTAGTGTATGATGTAGTGTATAATGTAGTGTATGATGTAGTGTATAATGTAGTGTATAGTGTAGTGTATAATGTAGTGTATGATGTAGTGTGTAATGTAGTGTGTAGTGTATAATGTAGTGTATGATGTAGTGTATAATGTAGTGTATAGTGTAGTGAATACTGTAGTGTATAATGTAGTGTATAGTGTAGTGTATAATGTAGTGTGTAGTGTATAATGTAGTGTATGATGTAGTGTATAATGTAGTGTATAGTGTATAATGTAGTGTATGATGTAGTGTATAATGTAGTGTATAATGTAGCGTATAATGTAGTGTATAGTGTAGTGTATAATGTAGTATATGATGTAGTGTATAATGTAGTGTATAATGTAGTGTATGATGTAGTGTATAATGTAGTGTATAGTGTAGTGTATAATGTAGTGTATAGTGTAGTGTATAATGTAATGTAGTGTATAGTGTAGTGTATAGTGTTGTGTATAGTGTAGTGTATAGTGTAGTGTATAATGTAGTGTATAATGTAGTGTATAGTGTAGTGTATAATGTAGTGTATAGTGTAGTGTATAATGTAGTGTATAGTGTAGTGTATAATGTAGTGTATAGTGTAGTGTATAATGTAGTGTATAGTGTAGTGTATAATGTAGTGTATAGTGTAGTGTATAGTGTAGTGTATAATGTAGTGTATAGTGTAGTGTATAATGTAGTGTATAGTGTAGTGTATAATGTAGTGTATAATGTAGTGTATAGTGTAGTGTATAATGTAGTGTATGATGTAGTGTATAATGTAGTGTATAGTGTATTGTATAATGTAGTGTATAATGTAGTGTATAGTGTAGTGTATAATGTAGTGTATAGTGTATTGTATAATGTAGTGTATGATGTAGTGTATAATGTAATGTATAGTGTAGTGTATAATGTAGTGTATAATGTAGTGTATAGTGTAGTGTATAATGTAGTGTATAGTGTAGTGTATAATGTAGTGTATAGTGTAGTGTATAATGTAGTGTATAGTGTAGTGTATAGTGTTGTGTATAGTGTAGTGTATAATGTAGTGTATAGTGTAGTGTATAGTGTAGTGTATAGTGTAGTGTATAATGTAGTGTATAGTGTAGTGTATAATGTAGTTTATAGTGTAGTGTATAATGTAGTGTATAGTGTAGTGTATAGTGTAGTGTATAATGTAGTGTATAGTGTAGTGTATAATGTAGTGTATAGTGTAGTGTATAGTGTAGTGTATAATGTATTGTATAGTGTAGTGTAGTGTATAGTGTAGTGTATAATGTAGTGTATAGTGTATTGTATAATGTAGTGTATGATGTAGTGTATAATGTAATGTATAGTGTAGTGTATAGTGTATTGTATAATGTAGTGTATGATGTAGTGTATAATGTAATGTATAGTGTAGTGTATAATGTAGTGATTAATGTAGTGTATAGTGTAGTGTATAATGTAGTGTATGATGTAGTGTATAATGTAGTGTATAGTGTAGTGTATAATGTAGTGTATAATGTAGTGTATAGTGTAGTGTATAATGTAGTGTATAGTGTAGTGTATAATGTAGTGTATAGTGTAGTGTATAATGTAGTGTATAGTGTAGTGTATAGTGTTGTGTATAGTGTAGTGTATAATGTAGTGTATAGTGTAGTGTATAATGTAGTGTATAGTGTAGTGTATAATGTAGTGTATAGTGTAGTGTATAATGTAGTTTATAGTGTAGTGTATAATGTAGTGTATAGTGTAGTGTATAGTGTAGTGTATAATGTAGTGTATAGTGTAGTGTATAATGTAGTGTATAGTGTAGTGTATAATGTAGTGTATAGTGTAGTGTATAATGTAGTGTATAGTGTAGTGTAGTGTATAGTGTAGTGTATAATGTAGTGTATAGTGTAGTGTATGATGTAGTGTATAGTGTAGTGTAGTGTATAGTGTAGTGTATAATGTAGTGTATAATGTAATGTATAGTGTAGTGTATAATGTAGTGTATAATGTAGTGTATAGTGTAGTGTATAATGTAGTGCATGATGTAGTGTATAATGTAGTGTATAGTGTAGTGTATAATGTAGTGTATAATGTAGTGTATAGTGTAGTGTATAATGTAGTGTATAGTGTAGTGTATAATGTAGTGTATAGTGTAGTGTATAATGTAGTGTATAGTGTAGTGTATAGTGTTGTGTATAGTGTAGTGTATAATGTAGTGTATAGTGTAGTGTATAATGTAGTGTATAGTGTAGTGTATAATGTAGTGTATAGTGTAGTGTATAATGTAGTGTATAGTGTAGTGTATAATGTAGTGTATAGTGTAGTGTATAATGTAGTTTATAGTGTAGTGTATAATGTAGTGTATAGTGTAGTGTATAGTGTAGTGTATAATGTAGTGTATAGTGTAGTGTATAATGTAGTGTATAGTGTAGTGTATAATGTAGTGTATAGTGTAGTGTATAATGTAGTGTATAGTGTAGTGTAGTGTATAGTGTAGTGTATAATGTAGTGTATAATGTAGTGTATAGTGTAGTGTATAGTGTATTGTATAATGTAGTGTATGATGTAGTGTATGATGTAGTGTATAATGTAGTGTATAATGTAATGTATAGTGTAGTGTATAATGTAGTGTATGATGTAGTGTATAATGTAGTGTATAGTGTAGTGTATAATGTAGTGTATAGTGTAGTGTATAATGTAGTGTATAGTGTAGTGTAGTGTATAATGTAGTGTATGATGTAGTGTATAATGTAGTGTATGATGTAGTGTATAGTGTAGTGTATAATGTAGTGTATAGTGTAGTGTAGTGTATAATGTAGTGTATGATGTAGTGTATAATGTAGTGTATAGTGTAGTGTATAATGTAGTGTATAGTGTAGTGTATAATGTAGTGTATGATGTAGTGTATAATGTAGTGTATAGTGTAGTGTATAATGTAGTGTATAGTGTAGTGTAGTGTATAATGTAGTGTATGATGTAGTGTATAATGTAGTGTATAGTGTAGTGTATAATGTAGTGTATAGTGTAGTGTATAATGTAGTGTATAGTGTAGTGTATAATGTAGTGTATAGTGTAGTGTATAATGTAGTGTATAGTGTAGTGTACGGGGGAGGTTCTCACGTCCGTGGTGGGAGCATCGGGAGGCCTTTCGAGATCAACTATCCGCCCACCACCGCCACCACCGCCACCACCGCCACCACCGCCACAACCGCCACCACCGCCGCCACCACCGCCACCACCACCGCCACCACCGCCACCACCGCCACCACCGCCACCACCGCCGCCACCACCACCGCCACCGCCGCTTGCAGATTTCTTGAGAAGGCGTTTGGTTGGTCGGCCTTCCTCACCCATTATAAGCTCCCTGTGCGTGGGGGTCACAGGGGGGTCACGGGGGGGGGGGGGGTCACGGAGAGGGTCATGGGGCGGGGTCATGGGGGGGTCACAGGGGTTGGGTGAGTGAGTGGGTGAATGGGTGAGTGAGTGAGTGGATGAGTGAGTGTATGAGTGAGTGAGTGGGTGAGTAAGTCGATGAGTGAATGAGTGGGTGAGCGAATGGGTGAGTGGGTGAGTGAGTGAGGGAGTGGGTGAGTGAGTGAGTGAGTGAGTGAGTGGGTGAGTGAGTGAGTGAGTGGGTGAGTGGGTGAGTGAGTGAGTGAGTGGGTGAGTGAGTGAGTGAGTGGGTGAGTGGGTGAGTGAGTGAGTGGGTGAGTGGGTGAGTGAGTGAGTGAGTGAGTGAATGGGTGAGTGAGTGAGTGAGTGGGTGAGTGGTTGAGTGAGTGAGTGAGTGGGTGAGTGAGTGAGTGAGTGAGTGGGTGAGTGAGTGGGTGAGTGGGTGAGTGAGTGGGTGAGTGGGTGAGTGAGTGAGTGAGTGGGTGAGTGAGTGAGTGAGTGGGTGAGTGAGTGGGTGAGTGGGTGAGTGAGTGAGTGGGTGAGTGAGTGGGTGAGTGGGTGAGTGAGTGAGTGAGTGGGTGAGTGAGTGGGTGAGTGAGTGGGTGGGTGGGTGAGTGAGTGGGTGAGTGGGTGAGTGAGTGAGTGAGTGGGTGAGTGAGTGGGTGGGTGGGTGAGTGAGTGAGTGGGTGAATGGGTGAGTGAGTGAGTGAGTGAGTGGGTGAGTGAGTGGGTGAGTGGGTGAGTGAGTGGGTGAGTGGGTGAGTGAGTGAGTGAGTGAGTGAGTGAATGAGTGGGTGAGTGAGTGGGTGAGTAAGTGGATGAGTGAATGAGTGAGTGGGTGGGTGAGTGAGTGAGTGAGTGGGTGGGTGAGTGGGTGTTGGAGTGAGTGAGTGAGTGAGTGGGTGAGTGGGTGAGTGAGTGAGTGAGTGAGTGGGTGAGTGAGTGTATGAGTGAGTGAGTGGGTGAGTAAGTGGATGAGTGAATGAGTGAGTGGGTGGGTGAGTGAGTGAGTGAGTGGGTGGGTGAGTGGGTGTTGGAGTGAGTGAGTGAGTGAGTGGGTGAGTGGGTGAGTGAGTGAGTGAGTGAGTGGGTGAGTGAGTGTATGAGTGAGTGAGTGGTGAGTGAGCAAGTGGATGAGTGAGTGAGTGAGTGGGTGGGTGAGTGAGTGAGTGGGTGGGTGGGTGAGTGGGTGTTGGAGTGAGTGAGTGGGTGAGTGAGTAAGTGGATGAGTGAGTGAGTGAGTAAGTGGATGAGTGAGTGAGTGAGTGGGTGAGTGAGTGTATGAGTGAGTGAGTGGGTGAGTGAGTAAGTGGATGAGTGAGTGAGTGAGTGGGTGAGTGAGTGGGTGAGTGAGTGAGTGAGTGGGTGAGTGAGTGAGTAAGTGGATGAGTGAGTGAGTGAGTGGGTGGGTGAGTGAGTGGGTGAGTGGGTGAGTGGGTGAGTGTGTGAGTGAGTGAGTGGGTAAGTGGATGAGTGAGTGAGTGAGTGGGTGGGTGGGTGAGTGAGTGAGTGGGTGAGTGAGTGAGTGAGTGGGTGGGTGAGTGGGTGAGTGGGTGAGTGAGTGAGTGGGTGGGTGAGTTGGTGAGTGGGTGAGTGAGTGGTGAGCACCCCTCACCGCTGGTTCCAGTAGAGTGTGCGGTGGAGTTCGTAGTCTGGGATGTCCATCTCCTCGCTCTCCCACGTGCTCTGGTCGTACGCAAGGTCCCTCCACTTGAGCAGGTAGAGCAAGTGGCCCTTCCTGTTCACACTACACCACCACCACAACAACAACAACAATCACAACAATCACAACAACCACAACAACAACCACAACAACAAGAACCACAAACACCAAAATCACCACAACCACCACCACAACACAACCACAACACAACCGCAACAACAACCGCAATCACCACCACCACAACAACAACCACAACAACCACAACAATCACAACAACAACCACAACAACAACCACAACAATCACAACAACAACAACAATCACAACAACAATAACCACAAACACCAAAATCACCACAACCACCACCACAACACAACCACAACACAACCGCAACAACAACCGCAATCACCACCACCACCACAACAACAACCACAACAACCACAACAACTATAATAACAATAACCACAAACACCGAAATCACCACCACAAGCACCACCACCACAACACAACCACCACCACAACCACCACCACAACACAACAACAACTGCAATCACCAACACAAACACCACCACAACAACAACCCCAACAACAATAACCACAAAAACCGAAAATCACGACAACACAACAACAGCCACAACAATCAACACCACAACCACCATCACAAGCGAGTGAGTGAGAGAGCGAGCGTGTGACTGAGTGAGCGAGTGAGTGAGCGAATGAGTGAGAGAGTGAGTGAGCGAGTGAGTGAGCGAATGAGTGAGAGAGTGAGTGAGCGAGTGAATGAGTGAGAGAGCGAGCGTGTGACTGAGTGAGCGAGTGAGTGAGCGAATGAGTGAGAGAGTGAGTGAGCGAGTCAGTGAGTGAACGAGTGAGAGAGTGAGTGAGTGAGCGAACGAGTGAGAGAGTGAGTGAGTGAGTGAATGAGTGAGAGAGCGAGCGTGTGACTGAGTGAGCGAGTGAGTGAGCGAATGAGTGAGAGAGTGAGTGAGCGAGTGAGTGAGCGAATGAGTGAGAGAGTGAGTGAGCGAGTGAATGAGTGAGAGAGCGAGCGTGTGACTGAGTGAGCGAGTGAGTGAGCGAATGAGTGAGAGAGTGAGTGAGCGAGTCAGTGAGTGAACGAGTGAGAGAGTGAGTGAGTGAGCGAACGAGTGAGAGAGTGAGTGAGTGAGTGAATGAGTGAGAGAGCGAGCGTGTGACTGAGTGAGCGAGTGAGTGAGCGAATGAGTGAGAGAGTGAGTGAGCGAGTGAGTGAGCGAATGAGTGAGAGAGTGAGTGAGCGAGTGAATGAGTGAGAGAGCGAGCGTGTGACTGAGTGAGCGAGTGAGTGAGCGAATGAGTGAGAGAGTGAGTGAGCGAGTCAGTGAGTGAACGAGTGAGAGAGT
Organism: Lampetra fluviatilis; assembly: GCF_964198595.1. Taxonomy (NCBI): domain Eukaryota; kingdom Metazoa; phylum Chordata; class Hyperoartia; order Petromyzontiformes; family Petromyzontidae; genus Lampetra; species Lampetra fluviatilis. The sequence continues at coordinate 91,444 of NW_027621419.1, read as the reverse complement.
GAGTGAGTGAGCGAACGAGTGAGAGAGTGAGTGAGTGAGTGAATGAGTGAGAGAGCGAGCGTGTGACTGAGTGAGCGAGTGAGTGAGCGAATGAGTGAGAGAGTGAGTGAGCGAGTGAGTGAGCGAATGAGTGAGAGAGTGAGTGAGCGAGTGAATGAGTGAGAGAGCGAGCGTGTGACTGAGTGAGCGAGTGAGTGAGCGAATGAGTGAGAGAGTGAGTGAGCGAGTCAGTGAGTGAACGAGTGAGAGAGTGAGTGAGTGAGCGAACGAGTGAGAGAGTGAGTGAGTGAGTGAATGAGTGAGAGAGCGAGCGTGTGACTGAGTGAGCGAGTGAGTGAGCGAATGAGTGAGAGAGTGAGTGAGCGAGTGAGTGAGCGAATGAGTGAGAGAGTGAGTGAGCGAGTGAATGAGTGAGAGAGCGAGCGTGTGACTGAGTGAGCGAGTGAGTGAGCGAATGAGTGAGAGAGTGAGTGAGTGAGCGAACGAGTGAGAGAGTGAGTGAGTGAGTGAATGAGTGAGAGAGCGAGCGTGTGACTGAGTGAGTGAGTGAGCGAATGAGTGAGAGAGTGAGTGAGCGAGTCAGTGAGTGAACGAGTGAGAGAGTGAGTGAGTGAGCGAACGAGTGAGAGAGTGAGTGAGTGAGTGAGTGAATGAGTGAGAGAGCGAGCGTGTGACTGAGTGAGTGAGTGAGCGAATGAGTGAGAGAGTGAGTGAGCGAGTCAGTGAGTGAACGAGTGAGAGAGTGAGTGAGTGAGTGAATGAGTGAGAGAGCGAGCGTGTCACTGAGTGAGTGAGTGAGTGAGCGAATGAGTGAGAGAGTGAGTGAGCGAGTGAATGAGTGAGAGAGCGAGCGTGTGACTGAGTGAGTGAGTGAGTGAGCGAATGAGTGAGAGAGTGAGTGAGTGAGTGAATGAGTGAGAGAGCGAGCGTGTGACTGAGTGAGTGAGTGAGTGAGTGAGCGAATGAGTGAGAGAGTGAGTGAGCGAGTCAGTGAGTGAACGAGTGAGAGAGTGAGTGAGTGAGTGAATGAGTGAGAGAGCGAGCGTGTCACTGAGTGTGTGAGTGAGTGAGCGAATGAGTGAGTGAGTGAGTGAGCGAGTCAGTGAGTGAACGAGTGAGTGAGTGAGCGAGTGAGTGAGCGAATGAGTGAGTGAGTGAGCGAGTCAGTGAGTGAACGAGTGAGAGAGTGAGTGAGTGGGTGAATGAGTGAGAGAGCGAGCGTGTCACTGAGTGTGTGAGTGAGTGAGCGAATGAGTGAGTGAGTGAGTGAGCGAGTCAGTGAGTGAACGAGTGAGTGAGTGAGCGAGTGAGTGAGCGAATGAGTGAGTGAGTGAGCGAGTCAGTGAGTGAACGAGTGAGAGAGTGAGTGAGTGAGTGAATGAGTGAGAGAGCGAGCGTGTCACTGAGTGTGTGAGTGAGTGAGCGAATGAGTGAGAGAGTGAGTGAGCGAGTCAGTGAGTGAACGAGTGAGAGAGTGAGTGAGTGAGTGAATGAGTGAGAGAGCGAGCGTGTGACTGAGTGAGCGAGTGAGTGAGCGAATGAGTGAGAGAGTGAGTGAGCGAGTCAGTGAGTGAACGAGTGAGAGAGTGAGTGAGTGAGCGAACGAGTGAGAGAGTGAGTGAGTGAGTCAGTGAGTGAACGAGTGAGTGAGTGAGTGAGCGAGTCAGTGAGTGAACGAGTGAGTGAGTGAGTGAGCGAGTCAGTGAGTGAACGAGTGAGAGAGTGAGTGAGTGAGTGAATGAGTGAGAGAGCGAGCGTGTGACTGAGTGAGCGAGTGAGTGAGCGAATGAGTGAGAGAGTGAGTGAGCGAGTCAGTGAGTGAACGAGTGAGAGAGTGAGTGAGTGAGTGAATGAGTGAGAGAGTGAGTGAGTGAGTGAATGAGTGAGAGAGTGAGTGAGTGAGTGAGCGAGTCAGTGAGTGAACGAGTGAGAGAGTGAGTGAGTGAGTGAATGAGTGAGAGAGCGAGCGTGTGACTGAGTGTGTGAGTGAGTGAGCGAATGAGTGAGAGAGTGAGTGAGCGAGTCAGTGAGTGAACGAGTGAGAGAGTGAGTGAGTGAATGAGTGAGAGAGTGAGTGAGTGAGCGAGTCAGTGAGTGAACGAGTGAGAGAGCGAGTGAATGAGTGAGAGAGCGAGTGAGTGAGTGAATGAGTGAGAGAGTGAGTGAGTGAATGAGTGAGAGAGTGAGTGAATGAGTGAGAGAGCGAGTGAGTGAGTGGGTGAGTGAGAGAGCGAGCGTGTGACTGAGTGAGCGAGTGAGTGAGCGAATGAGTGAGAGAGTGAGTGAGCGAGTCAGTGAGTGAACGAGTGAGAGAGTGAGAGAGTGAGTAGGTGAGTGAGGGAGTGAGTAAGGGAGTGACCGAGTGAGCGAGTGAGCGAGCGAGCGAGTGAATCCGTGAGTGAGTGGGTGACCGAGTGAGTGAGTATGTGAGTGAGCGAGTGAATCAGTGAGTGAGCGAGCGAGCGAGTGAATCAGCGAGTGAGTGGGTGACCGAGTGAGTGAGTGAGCAAGTGAATCAGTGAGCGAGTGAGAGGGCGAGTGAGGTAGTGACCGAGTGAGTGAGTGAGCGAGTGAATCAGTGAGCGAGTGAGAGGGCGAGTGAGGTAGTGACCGAGTGAGTGAGTGAGCGAGTGAATCAGTGAGCGAGTGAGAGGGCGAGTGAGGTAGTGACCTAGTGAGTGAGTGAGCGAGTGAATCAGTGAGCGAGTGAGAGGGCGAGCGAGCGAGCGAGTGAATCAGTGAGTGAGTGGGTGGGTGACCGAGTGAGTGAGTGAGCGAGCGAGCGAGTTAGCAAGTCACCCCCCCCCCCTCCCCACCTGTGCACCAGTACACGGTGTATTACGAGCCACTCCGGCTTGATCCCGTAGCGGTAGTAGGACTGGGCGAGCGACACGGCCGTGGGGTCCTTTGCCGGCGCCGGTCGACTCGGAGCAGCCGCGGGAGCCGCGGTGCCAGCGTCCACCATCTCGTCCACCACCACCACCATCTCGTCGTCGGAGCCGTAGTCGTAGGGAGGGGGCTCCTCCATGTCATTCTTGCGCTGGTAGTTGCGGTACATCACGTTGTGGTGTAGCTCCAGCTGAGAGCGGCGCGGGTGGGGAGGGTGCGGTGGTGAATTACTCAACCACTCAACTACCCACTCACTCAACCACTCACTCACTCACTCACCCACTCATTCACTCACTCATTCACTCACCCACTCACTCACTCAACCACTCACTCAAGCACTCACTCACTCAACCACTCAACCACTCACTCACCCACTCATTCACTCACCCACTCATTCACTCACTCATTCACTCACTCACTCATTCACTCACTCACTCATTCACTCACTCATTCACTCACTCACTCACCCACTCACTCACCCACCCACTCACTCACCCACTCACCCACCCACTCACCCACTCACCCACTCATTCACTCACTCACTCACTCAACCACTCCCCCACTCACTCACCCACTCAAGCACTCACTCACCCACCCACTCAACCACTCACTCACCCACTCATTCACTCACTCACTCACTCAACCACTCACCCACTCACTCACCCACTCAAGCACTCACCCACTCACCACTCACTCACCCACCCACTACACTCACCCACTCACCACTCACTCACCCACTCATTCACTCCCCCACCCACTCAACCACTCACTCACCCACTCAACCACTCACTCACCCACTCACTCACTCACTCACTCACTCCCCCACTCACTCACCCACTCACTCACCCACCCACTCACTCACCCACTCACTCACTCACTCATTCACTCCCCCACCCACTCAAGCACTCACTCACCCACCCACTCACTCACCCACTCAACCACTCACTCACCCACTCACTCACCCACTCACTCACTCCCCCACTCACTCACCCACTCACCCACTCACCACTCACTCACCCACTCACTCACCCACTCATTCACTCACTCACTCACCCACCCACTCACTCACCCACTCACCCACTCATTCACTCACTCACTCACTCACCCACCCACTCACTCAACCACTCACCCACCCACTCACTTACCCACTCACCCACTCACCCACTCACTCACCCACTCACCCACTCACTCACCCACTCATTCACTCACTCACTCACTCACCCACTCAAGCACTCACTCACCCACCCACTTACTCACCCACTCACCCACTCATTCACTCACTCACCCACTCACTCACTCACCCACCCACTCACTCAACCACTCACCCACCCACTCACTTACCCACTCACTCACTCACCCACTCACTCACCCACTCACCCACTCACTCACCCACTCATTCACTCACTCACTCACTCACCCACTCAAGCACTCACTCACCCACCCACTTACTCACCCACTCACCCACTCATTCACTCACTCACCCACTCACTCACTCACCCACCCACTCACTCACCCACTCACCCACTCATTCACTCACTCACCCACCCACTCACTCAACCACTCACCCACCCACTCACTTACCCACTCACCCACTCACCCACTCACTCACCCACTCACCCACTCACTCACCCACTCATTCACTCACTCACTCACTCACCCACTCAAGCACTCACTCACCCACCCACTTACTCACCCACTCACCCACTCATTCACTCACTCACCCACTCACTCACTCACCCACCCACTCACTCAACCACTCACCCCACCCACTCACTTACCCACTCACTCACTCACCCACTCACCCACTTAACCACTCACTCACCCACTCACCCATCCACTTACTCACTCACTTACCCACTCACCCACCCACTCACTCACTTACCCACTTACCCACTCACCCACTCACCCACTCACCCACCCACCCACTCACTCACTCACCCACTCACCCACTTAACCACTAACTCACTCACCCACTCACCCATCCACTTACTCACTCACTTACCCACTCACCCACCCACTCACTTACCCACTCACCCACTTACCCACTCACCCACCCACTCACCCACTCACCCACTCACTCACCCACCCACCCACTCACCCACCCACCCATCCACTTACTCACTTACCCACTCACCCACTTACCCACTCACCCACTCACCCACTCACCCACTCACCCACCCACTCACCCACTCACTCACCCACTCACCCACCCACTCACTTACCCACTCACCCACTCACCCACTCACCCACTCACTCACCCACTCACCCACTCACTCACCCACTTACCCACTCACCCACCCACCCACTCACTTACCCACTCACCCACTTACCCACTCAACCACTCACTCACCCACTCACTCACCCACCCACCCACTCACCCACCCACCCATCCACTTACTCACTTACCCACTCACCCACTTACCCACTCACCCACTCACCCACTCACCCACCCACTCACCCACTCACTCACCCACTCACCCACCCACTCACTTACCCACTCACCCACTCACCCACTCACCCACTCACTCACCCACTCACTCACCCACTTACCCACTCACCCACCCACCCACCCACTCACTTACCCACTCACCCACTTACCCACTCACCCACTCACTCACCCACTCACTCACCCACCCACCCACTCACCCACCCACCCATCCACTTACTCACTTACCCACTCACCCACTTACCCACTCACCCACTCACCCACTCACCCACCCACTCACCCACTCACTCACCCACTCACCCACCCACTCACTTACCCACTCACCCACTCACTCACCCACCCACCCACTCACCCACCCACCCATCCACTTACTCACTTACCCACTCACCCACTTACCCACTCACCCACTCACCCACTCACCCACCCACTCACCCACTCACTTACCCACTCACCCACCCACTCACTCACTCACTCACTCACCCACTTAACCACTCACTCACTCACTCACCCACTCACCCATCCACTTACTCACTCACTTACCCACTCACCCACCCACTCACTCACTCACTCACTCACTCACTCACTCACTCACTTACCCACTCACCCACTCACTCACCCACCCACCCACCCACTCACCCACCCACTCACTTACCCACTCACCCACCCACTCACCCACTCACCCACCCACTCACCCACTCACCCACTCACCCACCCACTCACTCACTCACTTACCCACTCACTCACCCACTCATTTACCCACTTACTCATTCCCTCAACCATGCACTCATTTACTCACTCACCCACTCACCCACTCACCCACTCACCCACTTAACCACTAACTCACTTACCCACTCACCCACTTAACCACTAACTCACTTACCCACTCACCCATCCACTTACTCACTCACTTACCCACTCACCCACCCACCCACTCACTCACTTACCCACTCACTCACTTACCCACTCACCCACTTACCCACTCACCCACCCACCCACTCACTCACTTACCCACTAACTCACTTACCCACTCACCCACCCACTCACTCACTCACTTACCCACTCACCCACTTACCCACTCACCCACCCACTCACTCACTCACTCACTTACCCACTCACCCACTCACCCACCCACCCACCCACCCACTCACTTACCCACTCACCCACTTACCCACTCACCCACTCACCCACTCACTCACCCACCCACCCACCAACTCACCTGAAGCTCAGACACCCACTCACCCACTCACTCACCCACTCACCCACTCACCCACTCACCCACTCACCCACCAACTCACCTGTAGCTCAGACACCCACTCACCCACTCACCCACTCACTCACCCACTCACCCACTCACCCACTCACCAACTCACCCACTCACCCACTCACCCACTCACCCACTCACTCACCCACCCACCCACCAACTCACCTGTAGCTCAGACACCCACTCACCCACTCACCCACTCACCCACTCACTCACCCACTCACCCACTCACCCACTCACCCACTCACTCACCCACCCACCCACCAACTCACCTGTAGCTCAGACACCCACTCACCCACTCACCCACTCACCCACTCACTCACCCACTCACCCACTCACCCACTCACCCACTCACCAACTCACCCACTCACCCACTCACTCACCCACCCACCCACCAACTCACCTGTAGCTCAGACACCCACTCACCCACTCACCCACTCACCCACTCACTCACCCACTCACCCACTCACCCACTCACCAACTCACCCACTCACCAACTCACCCACTCACTCACCCACTCACCCACCCACTCACCCACTCACCCACTCACTCACTCACCCACTCACTCACCCACCCACCCACTCACTCACCCACCCACCCACCAACTCACCTGTAGCTCAGACACCCACTCACCCACTCACCCACTCACCCACTCACTCACCCACTCACCCACTCACCCACTCACCAACTCACCCACTCACCAACTCACCCACTCACTCACCCACTCACCCACCCACTCACCCACTCACCCACTCACTCACTCACTCACTCACTCACTCACCCACTCACCCACTCACCAACTCACCCACTCACCCACTCACTCACCCACCCACCCACCAACTCACCTGTAGCTCAGACACCCACTCACCCACTCACCCACTCACTCACCCACTCACCCACTCACCCACTCACCAACTCACCCACTCACCAACTCACCCACTCACTCACCCACTCACCCACCCACTCACCCACCCACCCACTCACTCACTCACTCACCCACCCACTCACTCACCCACCCACCCACCAACTCACCTGTAGCTCAGACACCCAGGAACAGTGCCAGTAGGAGAGCCCCACCCACTTGACGAAGAATTCCCTCTCGGGCTTCCGTGCTAGCTGCTGCCCCTGCTGCCCCTGCTGCTGCTGCCCCCCACTCTCTGACAGCTGCTGCTGCCCCCCACTCCCCAGCTGCTGCTGCCCCTGCTGCTGCCCCCCACTCTCTGCCAGCTGCTGCTGCCCCCCACTCTCTGCAAACTTCTGCTGCCCCAGCTGCTGCCCCCCACTCTCTGCCAGCTGCTGCTGCCCCCCACTCTCTGCCAGCTGCTGCTGCCCCCCACTCTCTGCAAACTTCTGCTGCCCCAGCTGCTGCCCCCCACTCTCTGCCAACTTCTGCTGCCCCCCACTCTCTGCCAACTTCTGCTGCCCCCCACTCTCTCCAAGCTGCTGCCCCCCACTCTCTGCCAACTTCTGCTGCCCCCCACTCTCTCCAAGCTGCTGCCCCCCACTCTCTGTCAGCTTCATCTGCCCCTGCTGCTGCTGCCCCCCACTCTCTGCCAACTGCTGCCCCCCACTCTCCAGCTTCTGCTGCCCCAGCTGCTGCTGCTGCTGCCCCTGAAGCTGCTCCTGCTGCTCCTGCTGCTGCCCCCCACTCTCTGCCAGCTTCTGCTGCTCCTGCTGCTGCCCCTGCTGCTGCCCCTGCTGCTGCTGCCCCTGCTGCTGCCCCTGCTCCTGCTGCTGCCCCTGCTGCTGCTCGTACGGCTGCTCCCGAATCTCCGTGGCGAGGGCAGCACCATCACCACCACCACGAACACCACCCTCGGGGCAGCTTGCGGTGGCTGGCTCTGCGGGTGCCGTGGGAGGCTCTGTCCAGCGCCAGTGGAGGATCTTCTGCACTTTGCCCTTCAGTGGGGGGCACTGCGACAACGCAAACACACACACAGACACACACACAGACACACACAGACACACACACAGACACACACACAGACACACACACACAGACACACACACACAGACACACACGTACACACACAGTCACACACACACACACAGACACACACACACACAGACACACACACACAGACACACAGACACACACAGACACACACAGTCACACACACACACACAGACACACACAGTCACACACAGACACACACACACAGACACACACACAGACACACAGTCACACACAGACACACACAGACACACACACAGTCACACACAGACACACACAGACACACACACAGTCACACACAGACACACACACACACACAGACACACACAGACACACACACAGACACACACAGTCACACACAGACATACACAGACACACACAGACACACACACAAACACACACACAGTCACACACAGACACACACAGACACACACACACAGACACACACACAGACACACACACAGACACACAGACACACAGACACACACAGACACACACAGACACACAGACACACAGACACACACAGACACACACACACAGACACACACAGACACACACACAGACACACACAGACACACACACACACAGACACACACAGACACACACACACACAGACACACACACACAGACACACACAGACACACACACAGTCACACACAGACACACACAGTCACACACAGACAAACACACACAGACACACACACAGACACACAGACACACACAGACACACACACACAGACACACACGTACACACACACACAGACACACACAGACACACACAGACACACACACACAGACACACACACAGACACACACACAGACACACATACACAGACACACACACAGACACACAGTCACACACAGACACACAGCCACACACACACACAGCCACACACACAGACGCACACACAGACACACACACTCCCCCGTGCCCTTGGGGCACTTTGACTACTCCCCGTGCCCCCAGGGCACTTTCCCCACTCCCCACTCCCCCGTGCCCCAGGGGCACTTTGACTACTCCCTGTGCCCTTGGGGCACTTTGACTACCCCCTGTGCCCCCAGGGCACTTTGACTACTCCCCGTGCCCCCAGGGCACTTAACCCACTCCCCCGTGCGCTTGGGGCACTTTGATTACTCACTGTGCCCCCAGGGCACTTTCAATACTCCCCGTGCCCCCAGGGCACTTAACCCACTTCCCCGTGCCCTTGGGGCACTTTGACTACTCCCCGTGCGCCCAGGGCACTTAACCCACTCCCCCGTGCCCTTGGGGCACTTTGATTACTCACTGTGCCCCCAGGGCACTTTCAATACTCCCCGTGCCCCCAGGGCACTTAACCCACTTCCCCGTGCCCTTGGGGCACTTTGACTACTCCCCGTGCGCCCGGGGCACTTTGACTACTCCCCGTGCCCCCAGGGCACTTAACCCACTCCCCCGTGCCCTTGGGGCACTTTGATTACTCACTGTGCCCCCAGGGCACTTTCAATACTCCCCGTGCCCCCAGGGCACTTAACCCACTTCCCCGTGCCCTTGGGGCACTTTGACTACTCCCCGTGCGCCCGGGGCACTTTCCTCACTCCCCACTCCCCGTGCCCCCAGGGCACTTTCTCCACTCCCCCGTGCCCTTGGGGCACTTTGACTACTCACTGTGCCCCCAGGGCACTTTCACTACTTCCCGTGCCCCCGGGGCACCCGTTACCGTGCAGCGCGGGCAGGCCCACTCCCCCGTGCCCCCGGGGCACTTTGACTACTCCCCGTGCCCCCGGGGCCCCCGTTACCGTGCAGCGCGGGCAGGCCCACTCCCCCGTGCCCCTGGGGCACTTTGACTACTCCCCGTGCCCCCGGGGCCCCCGTTACCGTGCATCGCGGGCAGGCCCACTCCCCCGTGCCCCCGGGGCACTTTGACTACTCCCCGTGCCCCCGGGGCCCCCGTTACCGTGCATCGCGGGCAGGCCCACTCCCCCGTGCCCCCGGGGCACTTTGACTACTCCCCGTGCCCCCGGGGCCCCCGTTACCGTGCATCGCGGGCAGGCCCACTCCCCCGTGCCCCCGGGGCACTTTGACTACTCCCCGTGCCCCCGGGGCCCCCGTTACCGTGCATCGCGGGCAGGCCCACTCCCCCGTGCCCCCGGGGCACTTTGACTACTCCCCGTGCCCCCGGGGCCCCCGTTACCGTGCATCGCGGGCAGGCCCACTCCCCCGTGCCCCCGGGGCACTTTGACTACTCCCCGTGCCCCCGGGGCCCCCGTTACCGTGCATCGCGGGCAGGCCCACTCCCCGCCGGGCACGTGCGCGAGTGGCGGGTTGAGGCAGCGAATATGGAAGGAGGAGGGGCACGTGTCGCAGCACAGCAGCTCGCCGCCGTCTTTGCACGCGCGGCAGAACTCCATGTGGCGGTCCTCCACTGCGGCCGCCGCAGCGTCGCCCCCCACCCCGCCTCCACCTCCAGCTCCACCTCCTCGTCGTCCACCAACGCCTCGTCCACCACCTCGTCCGCCAACGCCTTCTCGCGCCGGCCGGGGGGCGGTGGAGGAGGCGGAGGCGGTCAACTTTGGAGTGTCATCGTCGTCCGCTTCCCACTGGACGCCCTCCTTCTCCTGTGTGGGGGGGTGGGGGAGGGAGGGTGGGTGAGTGGGTGGGTGGGTGGGTGGGTGAGTGGGTGGGTGGGTGGGTGAGAGGGTGGGTGAGTGGGTGGGTGGGTGGGTGAGTGGGTGGGTGGGTGGGTGAGAGGGTGAGTGAGTGGGTGGGTGAGTGGGAGGGTGAGTGGGTGAGTGATTGGGTGGGTGAGTGGGTGAGTGGGTGGGTGGGTGGGTGAGTGGGTGGGTGGGTGGGTGAGTGGGTGGGTGAGTGGGTGGGTGGGTGGGTGGGTGAGTGGGTGAGTGGGTGGGTGAGAGGGTGGGTGGGTGGGTGGGTGAGTGGGTGGGTGGGTGGGTGAGTGAGTTGAGAGGGTGAGAGGGTGGGTGGGTGGGTGGATGGGTGAGTGAGTGAGTGGGTGAGTGGGTGGGTGAGTGGGTGGGTGAGTGGGTGGGTGGGTGGGTGGGTGAGTGGGTGAGTGGGTGGGTGGGAGGGTGGGGGGGTGGGTGGGTGGGTGGGTGAGAGGGTGGGTGAGTGGGTGGGTGGGTGGGTGAGTGGGTGGGTGGGTGGGTGAGAGGGTGAGTGAGTGGGTGGGTGAGTGGGAGGGTGAGTGGGTGAGTGATTGGGTGGGTGAGTGGGTGAGTGGGTGGGTGGGTGGGTGAGTGGGTGGGTGGGTGGGTGAGTGGGTGGGTGAGTGGGTGGGTGGGTGGGTGGGTGAGTGGGTGAGTGGGTGGGTGAGAGGGTGGGTGGGTGGGTGAGTGGGTGGGTGGGTGGGTGAGTGAGTTGAGAGGGTGAGAGGGTGGGTGGGTGGGTGGATGGGTGAGTGAGTGAGTGGGTGAGTGGGTGGGTGAGTGAGTGAGTGGGTGGGTGGGTGGGTGAGTGAGTGAGTGAGTGAGTGAGTGAGTGAGTGAGTGAGTGAGTGAGTGAGTGAGCGGGTGGGCGGGCGGACGGGCGGGCGAGCGAGCGAGTGAGTGAGTGAGTGGTCAAGCGAGTGGGTGGATGAGCGAGTGGGTGGATGAACGGGTGAGTGGGTGGGTGAGTGAGTGGGTGAGTGAATGAGTGAGTGAGCGAGCGAGTGGGTGAGTCGGTGGGTGAGTGAATGAGTGAGCGAGCGAGCGAATGTGTGAGTCGGTGGGTGGGTGGGTGAGCGAGCAAGTGAGCGAGCGATTGAGTGTTTAAAGTGGGTGAGCGGGCGAAGCGAGCGACACGAGTGATGCGAGTGCCGACGTCCGTCGTTCCGGTGCGGGGGTCCTCACGCAGTGCGGACAGCTCCATTTCCCTTCGGGAGCCTTCTCGAGCTCGGGCTCAAGGCACACGAGGTGGTGGGCACGGGGACACGTGTCACACAGGATGATCTCGCCCCCCTGCTGGCAGACCTCGCAGTAGTCTTGGTGGTCCGTCTCGTAGCCATCGCCACGCTCCTCTGGGGGAGACAAGGGGGGAGACACGGGGAGAGATGGGGGAGACACACGGGGAGAGATGGGGGAGACACACGGGGGAGATGGGGGAGAGATGGGGGAGACACGGGGAGACACGGGGGAGAGATGGGGGAGACACGGGGGAGATGGGGGAGAGATGGGGGAGACACGGGGGAGATGGGGGAGAGATGGGGGAGACACGGGGAGAGACGGGGGAGAGATGGGGGAGACACAGGGGAGACATGGGGAGACACGGGGAGACACGGGGGAGACACGGGGGGAGATGGGGGAGACACACGGGGAGAGATGGGGGAGACACGGGGGAGATGGGGGAGAGATGGGGGAGACACGGGGAGGCACGGGGGAGAGATGGGGGAGACACGGGGGAGATGGGGGAGAGATGGGGGAGACACGGGGAGAGACGGGGGAGAGATGGGGGAGACACAGGGGAGACATGGGGAGACACGGGGAGACACGGGGGAGACACGGGGAGAGATGGGGGAGACACACGGGGAGAGATGGGGGAGACACGGGGGAGATGGGGGAGAGATGGGGGAGACACGGGGAGGCACGGGGGAGAGATGGGGGAGACACGGGGGAGATGGGGGAGAGATGGGGGAGACACGGGGGAGATGGGGGAGAGATGGGGGAGACACGGGGAGAGACGGGGGAGAGATGGGGGAGACACAGGGGAGACATGGGGAGACACGGGGAGACACGGGGGAGACACGGGGGGAGACACGGGGGGAGACACGGGGGGAGACACGGGGAGACACGGGGGGAGACACGGGGAAACACGGGGGGAGACACGGGGAGACACGGGGAGACACGGGGGGAGATACGGGGAGACACGGGGAGACACGGGGGGAGATACGGGGAGACACGGGGAGACACGGGGGGAGACACGGGGGGAGACACGGGGGGAGACACGGGGGAGATAAGGGGGGAGACACGGGGGGAGACACGGGGGAGACACGGGTGAAGATACGGGGAGAGACATGAGGGAGATACGAGAGAGACACGGGGGTAGACACGTGGGAGACACGGGGGGAGACACGGGGGGAGACACGGGGAGACACGGGGAGACACGGGGGAGAGACACGGGGAGACACGGGGAGACACGGGGGAGACATGGGGGGAGACACGGGGAGACACGGGGGAGATATGGGGGGAGACACGGGGAGACACGGGGAGACACGGGGGAAACACGGGGGGAGACACGGGGAGACACGGGGGAGACATGGGGGAGAGACACGGGGAAACACGGGGAGACACGGGGGAGACATGGGGGGAGACACGGGGAGACACGGGGGAAACATGGGGGGAGACACGGGGAGACACGGGGAGACACGGGGGAGACATGGGGGGAGACACGGGGAGACACGGGGGGAGACACGGGGAGACACGGGGAGACACGGGGGAGACATGGGGGGAGACACGGGGAGACACGGGGGAGACACGGGGGAGACACGGGGGGAGACATGGGGGAGACACGGGGGGAGACACGGGGGAGACACGGGGGAGATATGGGGGGAGACACAGGGAGAGACATGAGGGAGATGTGGGAGAGACACGGGGGAGACACGGGGGAGACACGGGGGAGAGACACGGGGAGAGACATGAGGGAGATGCGGGAGAGACACGGGGGAGAGACACGGGAGAGACACGGGGGAGACACGGGGGAGACACGGGGGGAGACACGGGGAGAGACATGAGGGAGATGTGGGAGAGACACGGGGGGAGACACGGGGAGAGACACGGGGGAGACACGGGGGAGAGACACGGGGGAGACACAGGGGAGAGACACGGGGGGAGACACGGGAGAGACACGGGGGACACATGGGGGAGAGACACGGGGAGAGACACGGGGAGAGACACGGGGAGAGACACGGGGAGAGACATGAGGGAGATGCGGGAGAGACACGGGGGGAGACACGGGGAGACACGGGGGAGACACGGGGGAGAGACACGGGGGAGAGACACGGGGGGGACACGAGGGGAGAAACGGGGAGACACGGGGAGACACGGGGAGACACGGGGGAGACACGGGGAGAGACATGAGGGAGATGCGGGAGAGACATGGGGGAGACACGGGGAGACATGGGGGAGACACGGGGAGAGACATGAGGGAGATGCGGGAGAGACACGTGGGAGACACGGGGAGAGACACGGGGAGACACGGGGGAGACACGGGGAGAGACATGAGGGAGATACGAGAGAGACACGTGGGAGACACGGGGAGAGATACGGGAGAGACACGGGGGGAGACACGGGGAGAGACATGAGGGAGATACGAGAGAGACACGTGGGAGACACGGGGAGAGATACGGGAGAGACACGGGGGGAGATACGGGGAGAGACATGAGAGAGACACGGGGGAGACACGGGGGGAAACGCGGGGGGAGACACGGGGGGAGACGCGGGGGGAAACGCGAAGGAGATGCGGGGACAGAGTGGGAGATGGAGAGATGGTGATGATGATGACGACGGCGACCACGACGATGACCGTGACCATGACGACAGTGACCATGACGACGCTGACCGTGACCATGACGACGGTGACCGTGACGACGGTGACCGTGACGACGATGACCGTGACCATGACGACAGTGACCATGACGACGCTGACCGTGACCATGACGACGGTGACCGTGACGACGATGACCGTGACCATGACGACGGTGACCATGACGACGGTGACCGTGACGACGGTGACCATGACGACAGCGACCGTGACGACGATGACCGTGACCATGACGACGGTGACCGTGACGACGGCGACCGTGACGACGGTGACCGTGACTATGACGACGGCGACCGTAACCACGGCGACCGCCCGACCTGCACCTTTCTTCCTCCCCTTCCCGGCCGCACTGCCGGATGCCCCTCCCCCTCCACCGGCCCCACCACCACCACCACCACCACCGCCACCGCCACCGCCGCCACCACCGCCACCGCCACCACCACCGCCACCACCGCCCCTCTTGTTGCCCCTCCAGCGGCGGCCCCCTTTCCTCGGCCCCCCAGAAGCCCCCCTGGGGTGGGGCACTCCGCCCAGAATGCAGTGCGGCGGTTCGGCCACGCCCCCTCGCCCCTCCCCCTCCTCCTCCTCCTCGTCCACCGCAGCCTCTTCCAACTCCTCCTCCACCTCGTCATCGTCGTCGTCATCGTCGTCGTCGTCGTCGTCGTCGTCGTCGTCGTAGTCGTCGCTCTGACGGAGGCGGGAGGGGGGGAGAGAGTTGGGGGGAGGGGGGTGAGTGGGTGAGGAAGTGGGTGAGTGAGTAGGTGAGTAGGTGAGTGGCTGAGTGAGTGACTAGGTGAGCGAGTGGCTGGGTGAGTGGCTGAGTGAGTGACTAGGTGAGCGAGTGGCTGGGTGAGTGGCTGAGTGAGTGACTAGGTGAGCGAGTGGCTGGGTGCGTGGGTGAGTGAGTAAGTGGGTGAGTGAGTGGCTGAGCGAGTAGTTGAGCGAGTGGCTGAGTGAGTGGCTGAGTGAGTGGCTGAGCGAGTGGCTGAGCGAGTGGGTGAGTGAGTGAGTAAGCGAGTGGGTGAGTGAGTAGGTGGGTGAGCGAGTGGCTGAGCGAGTGGCTGTGCGAGTGGCTGAGTGAGTGACTGAGTGAGTGGCTGAGCGAGTGGCTGAGCAAGTGGCTAAGCGAGTGGCTGAGCGAGTGGCTGAGCGAGTGGCTGAGCGAGTGGCTGAGCGAGTGGCTGAGCGAGTGGCTGAGCGAGTGGCCGAGCACGTGGCTGAGCGAGTGGCTGAGCGAGTGGCTGAGCGAGTGGCTGGGCGAGTGGCTGAGCGAGTGGCTGAGCGAGTGGCTGGGCGAGTGGCTGAGCGAGTGGCTGAGCGAGAGGCTGAGCGAGTGGCTGAGCGAGTGGCTGAGGGAGTGGCTGAGCGAGTGGCTGAGCGAGTGGCTGTGTGAGTGGCTGAGCGAGTGGCTGAGCGAGTGGCCGAGCACGTGGCCGAGCGAGTGGCTGAGCGAGTGGCTGAGCGAGTGGCTGGGCGAGTGGCTGAGCGAGTGGCTGAGCGAGTGGCTGAGCGAGTGGCTGAGCGAGAGGCTGAGCGAGTGGCTGAGCGAGTGGCTGAGCGAGTGGCTGAGCGAGTGGCTGAGCGAGAGGCTGAGCGAGTGACTGAGCGAGTGGCTGAGCGAGTGGCTGAGGGAGTGGCTGAGCGAGTGGCTGAGCGAGTGGCTGAGCGAGTGGCTGAGCGAGTGGCTGAGCGAGTGGCTGAGCGAGTGGCTGAGCGAGTGGCTGAGCGAGTGGCTGAGCGAGTGGCTGAGCGAGAGGCTGAGCGAGTGGCTGAGCGAGTGGCTGAGCGAGTGGCTGAGGGAGTGGCTGAGCGAGTGGCTGAGCGAGTGGCTGAGCGAGTGGCTGAGCGAGTGGCTGAGCGAGTGGCTGAGCGAGTGGCTGAGCGAGTGGCTGAGCGAGTGGCTGAGCGAGAGGCTGAGCGAGTGGCTGAGCGAGTGGCTGAGCGAGTGGCTGAGCGAGTGGCTGAGCGAGTGGCTGAGCGAGTGGCTGAGCGAGAGGCTGAGCGAGTGGCTGAGCGAGTGGCTGAGCGAGTGGCTGAGTGAGTGGCTGGGTGAGCGAGTGGCTGGGTGAGTGAGTGAGTGGTTGGCTGAGCGAGTGAGTGACTGAGCGAGTGGCTGAGCGAGTGGCTGGCTGAGCGAGTGGCTGGGTGAGCGAGTGGTTTACTCACCGAGGACACGTGCTTGCGTCGTCCTCCCGCCGAGCGAGGCGACTGCGGTGCCGTGCCGGATGCCCGCCGATGTCCCCCGCCGGCCTGGCCCCTCCCCCCCCTCCTGCCCCCCCCCTCCCCTCCCCCGCGGCCCCCCACCTTGAGGGGTCGACGGCGTGCGTTGGGACCTGGGGGAGTGGCGGGGGGGGGGGGAGATAGAGGCAAAGCTCCCCCAGGTAGCCGCCACGCACTCACTCTTTCATTCACACATTCATTCACCCACTCACTCACTCATCCACCCACTCACTCACACAATCACTCACTCAGTCACCTACTCACTCACTCATTCACACACTCCCTCACCCACTCACTCACCCATTCACTCATTCACTCACCCACTCACTCACACAATCACTCATTCACTCACCCACTCAACTCACATGCTCACTCACACATTCACTCACTCATGCACTCACTCACCCACTCACTCACACATTCACTCAGTCACTCACTCACTCACCAACTCACTCACCCATTCACTCATTCACTCACCCACTCACTCACACAATCACTCATTCACTCACCCACTCACTCACACAATCACTCATTCACTCACCCACTCAACTCACATGCTCACTCACACATTCACTCACTCATGCACTCACTCACCCACTCACTCACACATTCACTCAGTCATTCACTCACTCACCAACTCACTCACACATTCACTCAGTCACTTACCCACCCACTCACTCAAATACTCACACACACATTCACTCACTCATTCACTCACTCGCTCACCCACCTACCTACTCACCCACCCTCCCACCCATCAGATCAATCTCTTCTCTAGCCCGTGCCGCGCCCGTTTAGCCCTCTCGATCCGGCCGAAGAAAAGATGTTTAGGCATGTGGTGGCTGGGCATGGGGGCTACATGACCCAGACAACGCAGCCTTGCCTGCCGGAGGAGCTCACCGATGGAACTTTTTCCAGATCTTTCAAGGATTGGTGAGCTCCTCACACAATCCAGCCTGGTTAAACCCAGGATGGATCATAGGCAGGCCAGCCTAAATGTTTTTAACTGGCGAATATGTTCCATTGGTGGGGGTCCACGTTTCGCAAGCGTAGAGAAGGGAGGGAATGACCGTGGCCGAGAAGACACAAACAAACAGACACACACACACAGACACACACAAAGACACACAAACAGACACACGCACAGACACACACAAAGACACACAAACAGACACACACACAGACACACACACAGACACACAAAGACACACAAACACACAGACACACACACAGACACAAAGACACAAACACAGACACACACACAAACTCACACACATACACACACACAGCACACACACACACACACAGACACAAAGACACACACACAGACACACAGACACACACACAGATACACACACAGACACACATACACAGACACACAGACAGACAACAACAACTGCCATTCGCCACTGTACCAAATGGTAATTCCCCCGGTACCGCTATTGAAGGCTTCACGAACTACGCGGTCGAAATAGATGTTAAATAATGTTGGAGCCAGAGGACATCCCTGTCGCACCCCAAGGTGTACAGGGAAAGGCTCCGACTCCCGGCCACGTAGTTTTACCCGGGCCCGCTCACCATCATGAAGGTCCTTAATGATCGTGAGCAGAGGGTCAGGGACTCCGAAAGCACGAAGAACAACCCAGAGCCCCAGGCCTACTGATGGTATCATAGGCCTTGACCAGGTCAATAAAGCAGAGATGTAGGTCTTGTTGGAATTCCCTACACCTCTGCTGTAGCAGACGGACAGAAAATATGGCATCTGTGCAGGACCGCCCTTTCCTGAAACCGCATTGGGGCTCCGCAAGCCTCTCCTCAGCATGCCTAGCAAGGCGATGTTGAATAATCCTTGCCAGGACCTTTCCCGGCACACTGAGGAGTGAGATGCCCCTATAGTTGTACAGTCTGTGCGGTCGCTATTTTTAAAGAGGGGGACCACCAGGGCATCCTTCCAGTCCTGCGGAACCCGTCCAGTGGTCAAGACTGTTGTTATGATGTCATGTAGGGCAGTCTGTGCACAAACGCCACCCTCCCTCAGCATTTCGCTTGGGAGATCATCTCTGCCCGGTGCTTTTCCTTGTGTCTCAGACTCCGGATCGCCTTCAGTACTTCCTCAACATATGGCACCTCAGCCAGCCACTCACAGGGGGTGACTTCCTCTTCCAATATTTGAGGCACCGCAGCCTCAGCAGGGTCATCTCCCACAATGTTTTCCAGGCTGAAGGATTTCCCCTCCACCAGGACCTCACAAAAATGCTCAGCAAATCTGCAAACCTATTCCTGGGGGTCGGAGATTGGATCACCTGTGCCCCCTGCTGTGTCAACTCGCTGTGCTTTAGCCACCCGGCGCTCCGCTCGTTGTTGTGAGCGTCGCTCCTCCGCCCTCCGTTGTTGTTGGAGGGCGACTGCCTCCAACTGCACAGTAGCGTCCTTCACGAGCCTCCTCCACTGAGGCCGATCTTGACACCGCTGGTACCAGTCATCGGCAAGTCCACTCAGCTCCACGTCCTCCTGTACCACATCACTCCATCTCTTCTCTAGCCCGTGCCGCGCCCGTTTTAGCCCCCTCGATCCGGCCGAACAAAAGCTGTTTAGGCATGCGGTGGCTGGGCATGCGGGCTACATGACCCAGCCAACGCAGCCTTGCCTGCCGGAGGAGCTCACCGATGGGACTTTGCCCAGATCTTTCAAGGATTTGTGAGCTCCTCACACAATCCAGCCTGCAGGTTAAACCCAGGATGGATCGTAGGCAGGCCAGCCTAAATGTTTCCAACTGGCGAAGATGCTCCATTAGGGGGGTCCACACACACACACACAGACACACACACACAGACACACACACACAGACACACACACACATACACACACAGACACACACACACAGACACACGTACACACACAGACACACACACAGACACACAGACACACAGACACACACACATACACACACATACACACACACACAGACACACACACAGACACACAGACACACAGACACACACACACAGACACACACACACACAGACACACGTACACACACAGACACACACACAAGACACACACACAGACACACACACACACACAGACACACACAGACACACACACACAGACACACACACACACACAGACACACACACAGACACACACACCACAACCCCGACGACCTCTGACCTTTGCCCTCCGTGCCCCTGGCTTTGCGAAGGGGGGCCCTGGAGGTAGAGGGGGCGAGCTGAGTCGCGGGGGGGGCAACCACAGCTCCCAAAGTGGGGGGCACGAGGAGCCCCCCACCACCGCCACCACCACCGCCGCCACCACTACCGCCAGACACCTGAGTGGGGAGAGAGGGAGGGGCGGCGTTACTCATTCACTCATTCATTCAATCATTCACTAACTCATTCACTCACTCATTCATTCACTCATTCACTCATTCACTCAATCATTCACTCACTCACTCACCCACTCATTGACACACTCACTCACACACCCACTCACACACCCACTCACTCACCCACCCACCCACCCACTCACTCACTCACCCACCCACCCACTCACTCACTCACTCACCCACCCACTCACTCACCCACCCACTCACCCACCCACTCACTCACCCACTCACTCACCCACCCACCCACCCACTCACCCACCCCACTCACTCACCCACTCACTCACCCACTCACCCACCCACTCACCCACCCACCCACCCACTCACTCACCCACCCACCCACCCACTCACCCACTCACTCACTCACTCACCCACCCACCCACCCACTCACCCACCCACTCACTCACCCACCCACCCACTCACTCACTCACTCACCCACCCACCCACCCACCCACCCACTCACCCACCCACCCACTCACCCACCCACCCACTCACCCACCCACCCACCCACTCACCCACCCACCCACTCACCCACCCACTCACCCACCCACCCACCCACTCACTCACTCACTCACTCACCCACTCACTCACACACCCACTCACTCACTCACCTACTCACTCACTCACCCCACTCACTCACCCCACTCACTCACTCACTCACCCACTCACCCACCCACTCACCCACCCACCCACTCACCCACTCACCCACTCACCCACCCACCCACCCACCCCACTCACTCACTCACTCACCCACCCACCCCACCCACCCACTCACCCACTCACCCACTCACTCACCCACCCACTCACTCACCCACCCACCCACCCACTCACTCACTCACTCACTCACCCACCCACCCACTCACCCACCCACCCACCCACTCACTCACCCACCCACTCACCCACCCACCCACCCACCCACCCACTCACCCACCCACCCACCCACTCACCCACTCACCCACCCACCCACTCACCCACTCACTCACCCACTCAATCACCCACCCACCCACTCACTCACCCACCCACCCACTCACCCACCCACTCACCCACCCACTCACCCACCCACTCACCCACTCACCCACCCACCCACACACCCACCCACCCACACACCCACTCACCCACCCACCCACCCACTCACTCACCCACCCACCCACTCACCCACTCACCCACCCACCCACCCACCCACTCACTCACTCCACTCACTCACCCACCCACTCACTCACTCACCCACCCACCCACTCACTCACCCACCCACCCACCCACTCACTCACTCACCCACCCACCCACCCACTCACCCACTCACCCACCCACCCACCCACCCACTCACTCACTCACTCACCCACCCACCCACCCACTCACCCACTCACTCACCCACCCACTCACTCACCCACCCACCCACCCACTCACTCACTCACTCACTCACTCACCCACCCACCCACTCACCCACCCACCCACCCACTCACTCACCCACCCACTCACCCACCCACCCACCCACCCACCCACTCACCCACTCACCCACCCACCCACTCACCCACTCACTCACCCACTCAATCACCCACCCACCCACTCACTCACCCACCCACCCACTCACCCACCCACTCACCCACCCACTCACCCACCCACTCACCCACTCACCCACCCACCCACACACCCACCCACCCACACACCCACTCACCCACCCACCCACCCACTCACTCACCCACCCACCCACTCACCCACTCACCCACCCACCCACCCACCCACTCACTCACTCACTCACCCACCCACTCACTCACTCACCCACCCACCCACTCACTCACCCACCCACCCTCCCACTCACCCACTCACCCACTCACCCACTCACCCACCCACCCACTCACCCACCCAGCCACCCACTCACCCACCCAGCCACCCACCCAGCCACCCACTCACCCACCCACCCACCCACCCACTCACTCACTCACTCACTCACCCACTCACTCACTCACACACCCACTCACTCACTCACTCACCCACTCACCCACCCACTCACCCACCCACCCACTCACTCACTCACCCACCCACCCACCCACACACCCACTCACCCACTCACCCACTCACCCACCCACTCACCCACCCACCCACCCACACACCAACTCACCCACCCACCCACCCACTCACTCACCCACCCACTCACCCACTCACTCACCCACTCACTCACCCACCCACCCACTCACCCACTCACTCACCCACCCACCCACCCACTCACCCACCCACTCACCCACCCACTCACCCACCCACCTACCCACCTGCTCTAACACAGAAGCCACAGCGGCTGCAGCGGCCGCGCTGGAGCCCTTCAGCGGCGAGTTGGCACTGAACTCCCTCCACTTGAGCCCCATGATGACCATGAGGCGGGCGGTGCCCACCGCAGGGTTGCAGCGCACGAGCAGAGGTCTGTGAAGGTGGGTTGGTGGGTGGGTTGGTGGGCGGGTTGGTGGGCGGGTTGGTGGGCGGGTTGGTGGGCGAGTGGGTGGGTGGATGGGTGGGAGGGTTGGTGGGTGGGTGAGTGGGCGGGCGGGTTGGTGGGTGAGTGGGTGGGTGGATGGGTGAGTGGGTGGGTTGGTGGGTGGGTTGGTGGGCGGGTTGGTGGGCGGGTTGGTGGGTGAGTGGGCGGGCGGGTTGGTGGGTGAGTGGGTGGGTGGATGGGTGAGTGGGTGGGTTGGTGGGTGAGTGGGCGGGCGGGTTGGTGGGTGAGTGGGTGGGTGGATGGGTGAGTGGGTGGGTTGGTGGGCGGGTTGGTGGGCGGGTTGGTGGGCGAGTTGGTGGGTGAGTGGGCGGGCGGGTTGGTGGGCGGGTTGGTGGGCGGGTTGGTGGGCGGGTTGGTGGGTGAGTGGGCGGGCGGGTTGGTGCGTGAGTGGGTGGGTGGATGGGTGAGTGGGTGGGTTGGTGGGCGGGTTGGTGGGTGGGTTGGTGGGCGGGTTGGTGGGTGAGTGGGCGGGCGGGTTGGTGGGCGGGTTGGTGGGCGGGTTGGTGGGCGGGTTGGTGGGCGGGTTGGTGGGTGAGTGGGCGGGCGGGTTGGTGGGTGAGTGGGTGGGTGGATGGGTGAGTGGGTGGGTTGGTGGGCGGGTTGGTGGGTGGGTTGGTGGGCGGGTTGGTGGGTGAGTGGGCGGGCGGGTTGGTGGGCGGGTTGGTGGGCGGGTTGGTGGGCGGGTTGGTGGGCGGGTTGGTGGGCGGGTTGGTGGGTGAGTGGGCGGGAGGGTTGGTGGGTGAGTGGGTGGGTGGATGGGTGAGTGGGTGGGTTGGTGGGTGGGTTGGTGGGC
>NW_027621419.1:47500-62500 GCF_964198595.1 Lampetra fluviatilis | reverse complement strand
GTGAGTGGGTGAGTGACTGAGTGGGTGAGTGCTCACCTCATGAACTGGCTGAAGGCTTTGTAGTTGGTGAGGGCGAGGTAGTCTGCCTCGCTGTACGAGTGCTGCACGTCCACCATGCCCCAAGCTCGCAGCAGCTGCGATGACGTCCGATGCTCCAGCTGCAACCACAACCACCGCCACAACCATCATCACAACTGTCACCACAACCGTCGTCACAACCGTCGCCACAACCGTCACCACAACCGTCACCACAACCACCGCCAAAACCGTCGTCACAAACGTCACCACAACCATCACCACAACCACCACCACAACCGTCATCACAACCGTCATCACAACCACCACAACAACCACCACCACAACCGTCATCACAACCGTCGTCACAACCGTCGCCACAACCGTCACCACAACCGTCACCACAACCATCATCACAACCGTCACCACAACCGTCACCACAACCACCGCCACAACCGTCACCACAACCGTCCCCACAACCGTCACCACAACCACCGCCACAACCGTGGTCACAAACGTCACCACAACCGTCACCACAACCACCGCCACAACCGTCGTCACAAACGTCACCACAACCGTCACCACAACCACCACCACAACCGTCATCACAACCGTCATCACAACCACCACAACAACCACCACCACAACCGTCATCACAACCGTCGTCACAACCGTCGCCACAACCGTCACCACAACCGTCACCACAACCGTCACCACAACCACCGCCACAACCGTCACCACAACCGTCCCCACAACCGTCACCACAACCACCGCCACAACCGTGGTCACAAACGTCACCACAACCGTCACCACAACCACCACCACAACTGTCGTCACAACCGTCACCACAACCGTCACCACAACCGTCGTCACAACCGTCGTCACAACCGTCACCACAACCGTCACCACAACTGTCACCACAACCACCACCACAACCGTCACCACAACCGTCCCCACAACCGTCCCCACAACAGTCACCACAACCGTCCCCACAACCGTCACCACAACCGTCCCCACAACCGTCACCACAACCGTCACCACAACCGTCGCCACAACCGTCACCACAACCGTCCCCACAACCGTCACCACAACCGTCACCACAACCGTCCCCACAACCGTCCCCACAACCGTCCCCACAACCGTCCCCACAACCGTCACCACAACCGTCGCCACAACCATCACCACAACCGTCCCCACAACCGTCCCCACAACCGTCACCACAACCGTCCCCACAACCGTCCCCACAACCGTCACCACAACCGTCCCCACAACCGTCCCCACAACCGTCACCACAACCGTCGCCACAACCATCACCACAACCGTCCCCACAACTGTCCCCACAACCGTCACCACAACCGTCCCCACAACCGTCCCCACAACCGTCACCACAACTGTCACCACAACCGTCACCACAACCGTCACCACAACCGTCACCACAACCGTCACCACAACCGTCACCACAACCGTCACCACAACCGTCCCCACAACCGTCCCCACAACTGTCCCCACAACCGTCACCACAACCGTCCCCACAACCGTCCCCACAACCGTCACCACAACCGTCACCACAACCGTCACCACAACCGTCACCACAACCGTCCCCACAACCGTCCCCACAACCGTCCCCACAACCGTCCCCACAACCGTCACCACAACCGTCGCCACAACCATCACCACAACCGTCCCCACAACTGTCCCCACAACCGTCCCCACAACCGTCACCACAACTGTCACCACAACCGTCACCACAACCGTCCCCACAACCGTCCCCACAACCGTCACCACAACTGTCACCACAACCGTCACCACAACCGTCACCACAACTGTCACCACAACCGTCACCACAACCGTCACCACAACCGTCCCCACAACCGTCCCCACAACCGTCCCCACAACCGTCACCACAACCATCACCACAACCGTCCCCACAACCGTCCCCACAACCGTCCCCACAACCGTCACCACAACTGTCACCACAACCGTCACCACAACCGTCACCACAACTGTCACCACAACCGTCACCACAACCGTCACCACAACCGTCACCACAACCGTCCCCACAACCGTCACCACAACTGTCACCACAACCATCGTCACAGCCGTCGCCACAACCGTCGCCACAACCATCACCACAACCGTCGTCACAACCGTCACCACAACCAACGTCACAACCGTCACCACAACCACCACACAACCGTCGTCACAAACGTCGCCACAACCGTCACCACAACCGTCACCACAACCGTCGTCACAACCGTCGTCACAACCGTCACCACAACCACCACAACAACCGCCGCCACAACCGTCACCACAACCGTCACCACAACCGTCGTCACAACCGTTGTCACAACCATCACCACAACCACCGCCACAACCGTCGCCACAACCATCGCCACAACCGTCACCACAACCACCACAACAACCACCGCCACAACCGTCACCACAACCGTCACCACAATCGTCCCCACAACTGTCGCCACAACCGTCGTCACAACCGTCCCCACAACCGTCACCACAACCGTCGTCACAACCATCACCACAACCGTCACCACAACCGTCGTCACAACCGTCGCCACAACCGTCACCACAACCGTCGTCACAACCGTCCCCACAACCGTCACCACAACCGTCGTCACAACCGTCGCCACAACCATCACCACAACCGTCGTCACAACCGTCACCACAACCGTCACCACAACCGTCGTCACAACCGTCGCCACAACCGTCACCACAACCGTCACCACAACCGTCGCCACAACCGTCGCCACAACCGTCACCACAACCGTCACCACAACCATCGTCACAACCGTCACCACAACCGTCACCACAACCGTCGCCACAACCGTCGCCACAACCGTCACAACCGTCACCACAACCGTCACCACAACCGTCACCACAACCGTCGTCACAACCGTCGCCACAACCGTCACCACAACCGTCACAACCGTCACCACAACCGTCGCCACAACCGTCACCACAACCGTCGCCACAACCGTCACAACAACCGCCACCACAACTGTCACCACAACTGTCACAACAACCGCCACAACAACCACCACCACAACAACAACCACCACCACAACCACCACAACCACCACCACCACAACAACAACCACCACCACCACAACCACCACAACCACCACCACAACCACCACCACCACAACCACCACCTCCACCACAACCACCACCACAACCACCACAACCACCACCACAACCACCACAACCACCACCACAACCACCACAACCACCACAACCACCACCACAACCACCACCACAACCACCACAACCACCACCACCACCACAACAACAACAACCACCACCACAACCACCACAACCACCACCACAACCACCACCTCCACCACAACCACCACCACAACCACCACAACCACCACCACAACCACCACAACCACCACCACAACCACCACCACAACCACCACAACCACCACCACCACCACCACAACAACAACAACCACTACCACAACCACCACAACCACCACCACAACCACCACAACCACCACAACCACCACAACCACCACCACAACCACCACAACCACCACCACAACCACCACCACCACAACAACAACAACCACCACCACAACCACCACAACTCACGATGTCGTCATCATCATCCTCCTCCTCCCTCCTCTTCTTTGACCTCCGCTCCTTCTTATCCAACCTTTGACCCCTCCTCCTCTTCCCTTCCTTGGCTCCGCCCACCTCCTTGGCTCTGCCCACCTCCTTGGCTCCGCCCACCTCCTTGGCTCCGCCCACCTCCTTGGACACGCCCCCCTCCTTGACTCCGCCCACCTCGTTGGCTCTGCCAACCTCCTTAGTCACGCCCACCTCCCTGGCTCCGCCCACCTCCCTGGCTCCGCCCACATCCCTGGCTCCGCCCACCTCCCTGGCCCCGCCCCCACCCCGGGGAAGGGGCGTGGCCAGGAGTGAGGCTCCACCAATCCCGCGCGCCGAGGAGGAGGCCACGCCCCCGTCGGTGCCTGCGAGAGCTCTGATTGGCTCGCGAGGTTCCTCGTCGCTGAGCTCCTGAAGATGTGGAGAGAGAGGAGGTGGTGGTGGTGGGTGTGGTGGTGGTTGTGGTGGTGGTGGAGGTGGTTGTGGTGGTGGTGGAGGTGGTTGTGGTGGTGGTGGAGGTGGTTGTGGTGGTGGTGGAGGTGGTGGTGGTGGTGGGTGTGGTGGTGGTTGTGGTGGTGGTGGAGGTGGTTGTGGTGGTGGTGGAGGTGGTTGTGGTGGTGGTGGAGGTGGTTGTGGTGGTGGTGGTGATGGAGGGGGTGGTGGTGGTGGTGGTGGTGGTGGGTGTGGTGGTGGTTGTGGTGGTGGTGGAGGTGGTTGTGGTGGTGGTGGAGGTGGTTGTTGTGGTGGTGGAGGTGGTTGTGGTGGTGGTGGTGTTGGAGGGGGTGGTGGTGGAGGTGGTGGTGGTGGAGGTGGTTGTGGTGGTGGTGGTGATGGAGGGGGTGGTGGTGGAGGTGGTGGTGGTGGGTGTGGTGGTGGTTGTGGTGGTGGTGGAGGTGGTTGTGGTGGTGGTGGAGGTGGTTGTTGTGGTGGTGGAGGTGGTTGTGGTGGTGGTGGTGTTGGAGGGGGTGGTGGTGGAGGTGGTGGTGGTGGGTGTGGTGGTGGTTGTGGTGGTGGTGGAGGTGGTGGTGGTGGAGGTGGTTGTGGTGGTGGTGGAGGTGGTTGTGGTGGTGGTGGAGGTGGTTGTGGTGGTGGTGGTGATGGAGGGGGTGGTGGTGGAGGTGGTGGTGGTGGGTGTGGTGGTGGTTGTGGTGGTGGTGGAGGTGGTTGTGGTGGTGGTGGAGGTGGTTGTGGTGGTGGTTGTGGTGGTGGTGGAGGTGGTTGTGGTGGTGGTGGAGGTGGTTGTGGTGGTGGTGGAGGTGGTTGTGGTGGTGGTGGTTGTGGTGGTGGTGGTTGTGGTGGTGGTGGAGGTGGTTGTGGTGGTGGTTGTGGTGGTGGTGGTGGAGGTGGTTGTGGTGGTGGTGGTTGTGGTGGTGGAGGTGGTTGTGGTGGTGGAGGTGGTTGTGGTGGTGGTGGAGGTGGTTGTGGTGGTGGTGGAGGTGGTTGTGGTGGTGGTGGTTGTGGTGGTGGTGGAGGTGGTTGTGGTGGTGGTGGTTGTGGTGGTGGTGGAGGTGGTTGTGGTGGTGGTTGTGGTGGTGGTGGAGGTGGTTGTGGTGGTGGTGGAGGTGGTTGTGGTGGTGGTGGTTGTGGTGGTGGTGGAGGTGGTTGTGGTGGTGGTTGTGGTGGTGGTGGAGGTGGTTGTGGTGGTGGTGGAGGTGGTTGTGGTGGTGGTGGAGGTGGTTGTGGTGGTGGTGGAGGTGGTTGTGGTGGTGGTGGAGGTGGTTGTGGTGGTGGTGGTGATGGAGGGGGTGGTGGTGGAGGTTGTGGTGGTGATGGTTGTGGTGGTGGTGGTGGAGGTGGTTGTGGTGGTGGTGGAGGTGGTTGTGGTGGTGGTGGTGGTGGTGGTGATGGAGGGGGTGGTGGTGGAGGTTGTGGTGGTGGTGGAGGTGGTTGTGGTGGTGGTGGAGGTGGTTGTGGTGGTGGTGGAGGTGGTTGTGGTGGAGGTGGTTGTGGTGGTGGTGGAGGTGGTTGTGGTGGTGGTGGAGGTGGTTGTGGTGGAGGTGGTTGTGGTGGTGGTGGAGGTGGTTGTGGTGGTGGTGGTGATGGTGATGACGATGATGATGGTGACGATGATGACGAGGTGATGGTGATGATGGTGACGATGGTGATGATGGTGATGGTGATGATGACGATGGTGATGATGATGGCGATGGTGACGATGGTGATGATGATGGTGATGATGATGATGGTGCTGATAATGATGGTGATGATGATGGTGATGATGATGATGATGACGATGGTGATGATGATGATGGTGATGATGATGGTGACGATGATGATGGTGACGATGATGATGGTGACGATGGTGATGATGATGATGGTGATGATGATGGTGATGATGATGGTGACGATGATGGTGATGATGATGACGATGGTGACGATGATGATGATGGTGATGATGATGGTGATGATGATGGTGATGATGGTGACGATGATGATGGTGATGATGATGATGACGATGACGATGATGACGATGATGGTGATGATGGTGATGTTGGTGATGGTGGTGACGAGGTGATGTTGGTGATGGTGGTGATGATGATGATGACGATGATGATGATGGTGACGATGATGATGGTGATGATGATGATGACGATGACGATGATGACGATGATGGTGATGATGGTGATGTTGGTGATGGTGGTGACGAGGTGATGTTGGTGATGGTGGTGATGATGATGGTGATGATGATGATGGTGGTGACGAGGTGATGGTGGTGATGATGGTGATGGTGGTGATGATGGTGATGGTGGTGACGAGGTGATGATGGTGATGGTGGTGATGATGGTGATGGTGATGACGAGGTGATGGTGGTGATGGTGGTGATGATGATGGTGATGATGGTGATGGTGATGACGAGGTGATGGTGGTGATGATGGTGATGGTGGTGATGATGGTGATGGTGGTGACGAGGTGATGATGGTGATGGTGGTGATGATGGTGATGACGAGGTGATGGTGGTGATGGTGGTGATGATGATGGTGATGATGGTGATGGTGATGACGAGGTGATGGTGGTGATGATGGTGATGGTGGTGACCTCTTTCTTCCTGCGCTTGCTCTTCTGGACGGGCTCATCGCTGGGGGACTTCCTCTTCCTGCGTCCGCGTCTCCCCTCCTCGTCGCACGGCTCCCTCACCTCCTCACCTACCAACGACGTCACCACGACGTTCCCACAACGTTCCCACGACGTTCCCACGTTCCCACGACGTTACCACGACGTTCCCACCACGTCACCACGACGTTCCCACAACGTTCCCACGACGTTCCCACGTTTCCACAACGTCACCACGACGTTCCCACGTTCCCACGACGTTACCACGACGTTCCCACAACGTTACCACGTCACCACGACGTTCCCACAACGTTACCACGACGTTCCCACGACGTTCCCACGTTTCCACAACGTCACCACGACGTTCCCACGACGTTCCCACGATGTTCCCACAACGTTCCCACGACGTTCCCACAACGTTCCCACGACGTTCCCACGACGTTTTCACAACGTTCCCACGACGTTCCCACGACGTTCCCACGACGTTCCCACGACGTTCCCACGACGTTTTCACGACGTTCCCACGACGTTCCCACGACGTTCCCACAACGTTCCCATGACGTTCCCACGACGTTCCCACGACGTTCCCACGTTCCCACGACGTTCCCACGACGTTCCCACGACGTTCCGACGACGTTCCCACGACGTTCCCACGTTCCCACGACGTTCCCACGACGTTCCCACGACGTTCCCACAACGTTCCCACGACGTTCCCACGTTCCCACGACGTTCCCACGACGTTCCCACAACGTTCCCACGACGTTCCCACAACGTTCCCACAACGTTCCCACGACGTTCCCACAACGTTCCCACGACGTTCCCACGACGTTTTCACGACGTTCCCACAACGTTCCCACAACGTCAACACGACATCAACACAACGTTCCCACATCGTTACCACGACGTTCCCACAACGTTCCCACGACGTTCCCACAACGTTCCCACGACGTCACCACGACGTTCCCACGACGTCACCACAACGTTCCGACAACGTTCCCACGACGTTCCCACGACGTTCCCACGACGTTCCGACAACGTTCCCATGACGTTCCCACGACGTTCCCACGACGTTCCGACAACGTTCCCACGACGTTCCCACGACGTTCCCACAACGTTCCCACGACGTTCCCACAACGTTCCCACGACGTTCCCACAACGTTCCCACGACGTTCCCACAACGTTTCCACAACGTCAACACGACATCAACACAACGTTCCCACAACGTTACCACGACGTTCCCACGACGCTACCACAACGTTAACCACGACGTCATTAAATAGGTGAGGAGGTGAGTGAGTAGGTGAGTGGGTGGGTGAGTGGGTGAGTGGGTGGGTGAGTGGGTGAGTGGGTGGGTGAGTGAGTGGGTGGGTGAGTGGGTGAGTGAGTGGGTGAGTAGGTGAGTGAGTAGGTGAGTGGATAGGCGAGTAGGTGGGCGAGTGGGTAGGTGAGTGAGTAGGCGAGTGGATGAGTGAATAGGTGAGTGGGTAGGTGAGTGGGTGAATGAGTGAGTGAGTCGGTGAGTGGGTGGGAGAGTGGGTGAGTGGGTAGGTGAGTAGGTGAGTGAGTAGGTGAGTGGGTGAGTGAGTGGCTGAGTGAGTAGGTAGGTGAGTGGTTAGGTGAGTAGGTGGGTGAGTGAGTAGGTGAGTGGGTAGGTGAGTGAGTAGGTGAGTGGATGAGTGAATAGGTGAGTGGGTAGTTGAGTGGGTGAGTGAGTGAGTGGGTGAGTGAGTGGGTGAGTGAGTGGGTGGGTGAGTAGGTGAGTGAGTGGGTGAGTGAGTAAGTGGGTGGGTGAGTGAGTGAGTGGGTGAGTGAGTGGGTGAGTGGGTGAGTGAGTAAGTGGGTGGGTGAGTGAGTGGGTGAGTGAGTGGGTGACTGGGTGGGTGAGTGAGTGGGTGAGGGAGTGGGCGAGTGGGTGAGTGAGTGGGTGAGTGAGTGGGTGAGGGAGTGGGTGAGTGAGTGAGTAAGTGGGTGGGTGAGTGAGTGGGTGAGTGAGTGGGTGAGTGAGTGAGTAAGTGGGTGGGTGAGTGAGTGGGTGAATGAGTGGGTGAGTGGCTGAGTGAGTAAGTGGGTGGGTGAGTGGGTGAGTGAGTAAGTGGGTGAGTGAGTAGGTGAGTGAGTAAGTGGGTGGGTGAGTAGGTGAGTGAGTAAGTGGGTGAGTGAGTAGGTGAGTGAGTGGGTGAGTGAGTAGGTGAGTAGGTGAGTGAGTAAGTGGGTGAGTGAGTAGGTGAGTGAGTAAGTGAGTGGGTGAGTGAGTGAGTGAGTGGGTGGGTGAGTGAGTGGGTGAGTGGGTGAGTGAGTGAGTAGGTGAGTGAGTAAGTGGGTGAGTGAGTAGGTGAGTGGGTGAGTGAGTAGGTGAGTAGGTGAGTGAGTAAGTGGGTGAGTGAGTAGGCGAGTGAGTAAGTGAGTGGGTGAGTGAGTGGGTGAATGAGTAACTGAGTAGGTGAGTGAGTGGGAGAGTGGGTGAGTGAGTGAGTGGGTGAGTGAGTAAGTGGGTGGGTGGGTGAGTGAGTAGGTGAGTGGATAGCTGAGTAGGTGAGTGAGTGAGTGAGTGAATAGGTGAGTAAGTGGGTGAGTGAGGAGGTGATTGAGTAAGTGGGTGGGTGGGTGAGTGAGTAAGTGAGTGAGTAGGTGAGTGAGTAAGTGGGTGGGTGAGTGGGTGAGTGAGTGGATGAGTGAGTGGGTGAGTGGGTGAGTGAGTGGGTGAGTGAGTGAGTAAGTGGGTGGGTGAGTGAGTAAGTGAGTGAGTAGGTGAGTGAGTGAGTGGGTGAGTGAGTGGGTGAGTGGGTGAGTGAGTAAGTGGGTGAGTGAGTGGGTGAGTTAGTGAGTGAGTGGGTGAGTGAGTGGGTGAGTGGGTGAGTGAGTGAGTGAGTGGGTGAGTGAGTGAGTGGGTGAGTGGGAGAGTGGGTGAGTGAGTGGGTGAGTGAGTGGGTTAGTGAGTGAGTGGGTGAATGAGTGAGTGAGTGGGTGAATGAGTGAGTGAGTCGGTGAGTGGGTGGGTGAGTGGGTAGGTGAGTGAGTGGGGGAGTGAGTGAGTAAGTGGGTGAATGAGTAAGTGGGTGAGTGAGTAGGTGAGTAAGTGGGTGAGTGAGTGAGTGGGTGAGTAGGTGAGTGAGTAAGTGGGTGAGTGAGTAGGTGAGTGAGTAAGTGGGTGGGTGAGTGAGTGGGTGAATGAGTGAGTGAGTCGGTGAGTGGGTGGGAGAGTGGGTGGGTGGGTAGGTGAGTAGGTGAGTGAGTAAGTGGGTGAGTGGGTGAGTGAGTAAGTGGGTGGGTGAGTGGGTGAGTGAGTGGGTGAGGAGGTGAGTGAGTAGGTGAGTGAGTGAGTAGGTGGGTGAATGAGTGGGTGAGTGGGTGAGTGAGTGGGTGAGTGAGTGGGTGAGTGGGTGAGTGAGTGGGTGAGTGAGTGAGTGGGTGAGTGGGTGAGTGAGTGAGTAGGTGGGTGGGTGAGTGGGTGAGTGAGTGAGTGGGTGAGTGAGTGAGTGGGTGAGTGAGTGGGTGAGTGAGTGGGTGAGTGGGCGAGTGGGTGAGTGAGTGGGTGAGTGAGTGGGTGAGTGAGTGAGTGGGTGAGTGAGTGGGTGAGTGAGTGGGTGAGTGGGTGGGTGAGTGAGTGGGTGAGTGGGTGAGTGAGTGAGTGGGTGAGTGAGTGGGTGGGTGAGTGGGTGAGTGAGTGGGTGAGTGAGTGAGTGAGTGGGTGGGTGGGTGGGTGAGTGAGTGGCTGAGTGAGTGGGTGAGTGAGTGGGTGAGTGAGTGGGTGAGTGGGTGAGTGAGTGAGTGAGTGGGTGAGTGAGTGGGTGAGTGAGTGGGTGAGTGGGTGAGTGAGTGGGTGAGTGGGTGGGTGAGTGGGTGAGTAAGTGGGTGAGTGGATGAGTGGGTGAGTGAGTGGGTGAGTGAGTAAGTGGGTGAGTGGGTGAGTAGGTTAGTGAGTAAGTGGGTGGGTGGGTGAGTGGGTGGGTGAGTGGGTGAGTAAGTGGGTGGGTGGGTGAGTTAGTGAGTGAGTGAGTGAGTGGGTGAGTGAGTGAGTGGGTGAGTGAGTGAGTGGGTGAGTGAGTGAGTGAGTGGGTGAGTGGGTGAGTGAGTGGGTGAGTGAGTGGGTGAGTGACTGAGTGAGTGGGTGAGTGAGTGGGTGAGTGAGTGGGTGAGTGAGTGGGTGAGTGAGTGGGTGAGTGAGTAGGTGAGTAGGTGAGTGAGTAAGTGGGTGGGTGAGTGAGTGGGTGAGTGAGTGAGTGAGTGAGTGGGTGAGTGAGTGAGTGAGTGAGTGGGTGAGTGAGTGAGTGAGTGAGTGGGTGAGTGAGTGGGTGAGTGAGTGGGTGAGTGGGTGAGTGAGTGAGTGAGTGGGTGAGTGAGTGGCTGAGTGAGTACGTAGGTGAGTGGATAGCTGGGTGGGTGGGTGAGTGGGTGAGTGGGTGAGTGAGTGGGTGAGTGAGTGAGTGAGTGGGTGAGTGAGTGAGTGAGTGGGTGAGTGAGTAGGTGAGTGAGTGGGTGAGTGAGTTGGTGAGTGAGTGGGTGAGTGAGTGGGTGAGTGAGTGAGTGGGTGAGTGAGTGGGTGAGTGGGTGAGTGGGTGAGTGAGTGGGTGAGTGAGTGAGTGGGTGAGTGAGTGAGTGGGTGAGTGAGTGGGTGAGTGAGTGGGTGAGTGGGCGAGTGGGTGAGTGAGTGGGTGAGTGAGTGGGTGAGTGAGTGAGTGGGTGAGTGAGTGGGTGAGTGAGTGGGTGAGTGGGTGGGTGAGTGAGTGGGTGAGTGGGTGAGTGAGTGAGTGGGTGAGTGAGTGGGTGGGTGAGTGGGTGAGTGAGTGGGTGAGTGAGTGAGTGAGTGGGTGGGTGGGTGGGTGAGTGAGTGGCTGAGTGAGTGGGTGAGTGAGTGGGTGAGTGAGTGGGTGAGTGGGTGAGTGAGTGAGTGAGTGGGTGAGTGAGTGGGTGAGTGAGTGGGTGAGTGGGTGAGTGAGTGGGTGAGTGGGTGGGTGAGTGGGTGAGTAAGTGGGTGAGTGGATGAGTGGGTGAGTGAGTGGGTGAGTGAGTAAGTGGGTGAGTGGGTGAGTAGGTTAGTGAGTAAGTGGGTGGGTGGGTGAGTGGGTGGGTGAGTGGGTGAGTAAGTGGGTGGGTGGGTGAGTTAGTGAGTGAGTGAGTGAGTGGGTGAGTGAGTGAGTGGGTGAGTGAGTGAGTGGGTGAGTGAGTGAGTGAGTGGGTGAGTGGGTGAGTGAGTGGGTGAGTGAGTGGGTGAGTGACTGAGTGAGTGGGTGAGTGAGTGGGTGAGTGAGTGGGTGAGTGAGTGGGTGAGTGAGTGGGTGAGTGAGTAGGTGAGTAGGTGAGTGAGTAAGTGGGTGGGTGAGTGAGTGGGTGAGTGAGTGAGTGAGTGAGTGAGTGGGTGAGTGAGTGAGTGAGTGAGTGGGTGAGTGAGTGAGTGAGTGAGTGGGTGAGTGAGTGGGTGAGTGAGTGGGTGAGTGGGTGAGTGAGTGAGTGAGTGGGTGAGTGAGTGGCTGAGTGAGTACGTAGGTGAGTGGATAGCTGGGTGGGTGGGTGAGTGGGTGAGTGGGTGAGTGAGTGGGTGAGTGAGTGAGTGAGTGAGTGGGTGAGTGAGTGAGTGAGTGGGTGAGTGAGTAGGTGAGTGA
Organism: Lampetra fluviatilis; assembly: GCF_964198595.1. NCBI lineage: Eukaryota > Metazoa > Chordata > Hyperoartia > Petromyzontiformes > Petromyzontidae > Lampetra > Lampetra fluviatilis. The sequence goes on along the minus strand of NW_027621419.1, from coordinate 50,204 downwards.
GTGGGTGAGTGAGTTGGTGAGTGAGTGGGTGAGTGAGTGGGTGAGTGAGTGAGTGGGTGAGTGAGTGGGTGAGTGGGTGAGTGGGTGAGTGAGTGGGTGAGTGAGTGAGTGGGTGAGTGAGTGAGTGGGTGAGTGAGTGAGTGGGTGAGTGAGTGGGTGAGTGAGTGGGTGAGTGAGTGGGTGAGTGAGTGAGTAGGTGAGTAAGTGGGTGAGTGAGTGGGTGAGTGAGTGGATGAGTGAGTGAGTGAGTGGGTGGGTGAGTGGGTGAGTGAGTGGGTGAGTGAGTGGGTAAGTGAGTGGGTGAGTGAGTGAGTAGGTGAGTAGGTGAGTGAGTAAGTGGGTTAGTGAGTAAGTGAGTGAGTAGGTGAGTGAGTAAGTGGGTGGGTGAGTGGGTGGGTGAGTGAGTGAGTGGGTGAGTGAGTGGGTGAGTGAGTGAGTGGGTGAGTGAGTGGGTGAGTGAGTAAGTGGGTGGGTGAGTGAGTGGGTGAGTGGGTGAGTGAGTAAGTGGGTGAGTGAGTGGGTGAGTGAGTGGGTAAGTAGGTGGGTGAGTGAGTGGGTGAGTGAGTGGGTGAGTGAGTGGGTGAGTGAGTGAGTGGGTGAGTGAGTGGGTGAGTGAGTGAGTGGGTGAGTGAGTGGGTGAGTGAGTGGGTGAGTGAGTAAGTGGGTGGGTGAGTGAGTGGGTGGGTGAGTGGGTGGGTGAGTGAGTGAGTGGGTGAGTGAGTGGGTGAGTGAGTAAGTGGGTGGGTGAGTGAGTGGGTGAGTGGGTGAGTGAGTAAGTGGGTGAGTGAGTGGGTGAGTGAGTGGGTAAGTAGGTGGGTGAGTGAGTGGGTGAGTGAGTGGGTGAGTGAGTGGGTGAGTGAGTGGGTGAGTGAGTGGGTGAGTGGGTAAGTAGGTGGGTGAGTGAGTGGGTGAGTGAGTGAGTGGGTGAGTGGGTGAGTGAGTGGGTGAGTGAGTGGGTGAGTGAGTGAGTGAGTGAGTGAGTGGGTGAGTGAGTGGGTGAGTGAGTGGGTGAGTGAGTGGGTGAGTGAGTAAGTGGGTGGGTGAGTGAGTGGGTGAGTGGGTGAGTGAGTAAGTGGGTGAGTGAGTGGGTGAGTGAGTGGGTAAGTAGGTGGGTGAGTGAGTGGGTGAGTGAGTGGGTGGGTGAGTGAGTGAGTGAGTGGGTGAGTGAGTGGGTGAGTGAGTGGGTGAGTGAGTAAGTGGGTGGGTGAGTGAGTGGGTGAGTGGGTGAGTGAGTAAGTGGGTGAGTGAGTGGGTGAGTGAGTGGGTAAGTAGGTGGGTGAGTGAGTGGGTGAGTGAGTGGGTGAGTGAGTGGGTGAGTGCGTGAGTGGGTGAGTGAGTGGGTGAGTGAGTGAGTGGGTGAGTGAGTGGGTGAGTGAGTAAGTGGGTGGGTGAGTGAGTGAGTGGGTGGGTGAGTGGGTGGGTGAGTGAGTGAGTGGGTGAGTGAGTGGGTGAGTGAGTGGGTGAGTGAGTAAGTGGGTGGGTGAGTGAGTGGGTGAGTGGGTGAGTGAGTAAGTGGGTGAGTGAGTGGGTGAGTGAGTGGGTAAGTAGGTGGGTGAGTGAGTGGGTGAGTGAGTGGGTGAGTGAGTGGGTGAGTGAGTGGGTGAGTGAGTGAGTGGGTGAGTGAGTGGGTGAGTGAGTGAGTAGGTGAGTAGGTGAGTGAGTAAGTGGGTTAGTGAGTAAGTGAGTGAGTAGGTGAGTGAGTGGGTGAGTGAGTGAGTGGGTAAGTAGGTGGGTGAGTGAGTGGGTGAGTGAGTGAGTGGGTGAGTGGGTGAGTGAGTGGGTGAGTGAGTGGGTGAGTGAGTGGGTGAGTGAGTGAGTGGGTGAGTGAGTGGGTGAGTGAGTGGGTGAGTGAGTGGGTAAGTAGGTGGGTGAGTGAGTGAGTGAGTGGGTCAGTGGGTGAGTGAGTGGGTGAGTGAGTGGGTGAGTGAGTGGGTAAGTAGGTGGGTGAGTGAGTGAGTGAGTGAGTGGGTGAGTGAGTGAGTGAGTGGGTGAGTGAGTGAGTGGGTGAGTGAGTGGGTGAGTGAGTGGGTGAGTGAGTGAGTGAGTGGGTGAGTGGGTGAGTGAGTGAGTGGGTGAGTGAGTGAGTGGGTGAGTGAGTGGGTGAGTGAGTGGGTGAGTGAGTGAGTGAGTGGGTGAGTGGGTGAGTGAGTGAGTGAGTGGGTGAGTGAGTGGGTGAGTGGGTGAGTGAGTGGGTGAGTGAGTGGGTGAGTGGGTGAGTGGGTGGGTGAGTGGGTGAGTGAGTGGGTGAGTGGGTGAGTGAGTGGGTGAGTGAGTGAGTGAGTGGGTGAGTGGGTGAGTGAGTGAGTGAGTGGGTGAGTGGGTGAGTGAGTGGGTGAGTGGGTGAATGAGTGGGTGAGTGGGTGAGTGAGTGGGTGAGTGAGTGAGTGGGTGAGTGAGTGGGTGAGTGAGTGGGTGAGTGAGTGGGTGAGTGGGTGAGTGAGTGGGTGAGTGAGTGAGTGGGTGAGTGAGTGGGTGGGTGAGTGGGTGAGTGAGTGGGTGAGTGAGTGGGTGAGTGAGTGAGTGAGTGAGTGAGTGGGTGAGTGAGTGGGTGAGTGAGTGGGTGAGTGAGTGGGTGAGTGAGTGGGTGAGTGAGTGAGTGGGTGAGTGAGTGGGTGAGTGAGTGGGTGAGTGAGTGAGTGGGTGAGTGAGTGGGTGAGTGAGTGGGTGAGTGGGTGAGTGAGTGAGTGGGTGAGTGAGTGGGTGA
>NW_027621419.1:0-42500 GCF_964198595.1 Lampetra fluviatilis | reverse complement strand
GTCTCTCTATTCTATAGATTGCAAGTGACGGTGCTGTTAGTTTCAAAGGAAAGAAAAATTCGCGTACCTCCAGACCCCCCTTATGGACCCCCCTTTCCTCCCATGCCCCCATACTACAGACTGCGACGGTGATGTAAGTTTATTAGAATACAAAAAAAAATCTGCGTCCCTCCAGAGCCCCCTCATGGACCCCCCTTTCCCCCCATGTCTCTCTATGCTATAGATTGCAAGTGACGGCGCTGTTAGTTGAATAGGAGAGAAAAAATCGCGTCCCTCCAGACCCCCCTCATGGACTCCCCATTTCCCCCCCATGTCTCTCTATTCTATAGATTGGAAGTGACGGCGCTGTTAGTTGAATAGGAGAGAAAAAATTCGCGTCCCTCCAGACCCCCCTTATGGACCCCCCTTTCCCCCCCATATCTCTCTATTCTATAGATTGCAAGTGACGGTGCTGTTAGTTGAATAGGAGAGAAAAAATTCGCGTCCCTCCAGACCCCCCTTATGGACCCCCCTTCACCCCAAGCCCCCCATACTACAGACTGCGAAGGTGATGTTAGTTTAATAAAATACAAAAAAAAATCTGCGTCCCTCCAGAGCCCCCTTATGGACCCCCTTCACCCCAAGCCCCCCATACTACAGACTGCGACGGTGATGTAAGTTTATTAGAATACAAAAAAAAATCTGCGTCCCTCCAGAGCCCCCTCATGGACCCCCCTTTCCCCCCATGTCTCTCTATGCTATAGATTGCAAGTGACGGCGCTGTTAGTTGAATAGGAGAGAACAATTCGCGTCCCTCCAGACCCCCCTTATGGACCCCCCTTCCCACCCAAGCCCCCCATACTACAGACTGCGAAGGTGATGTTAGTTTATTAGAATACAAAACAAATTCTGCGTCCCTCCCAACCCCCCCTAATCCTACCCCCCCCTCCTCCTCCCCCCCACTTTTGCGATGAACTCAAAAGTGATGGTGGTGATGACCGTAGAAAGAAATCGTGCAAAAAAATCCGCGTCCATCCAGAGCCCCTCATGGACCCCCCTTTCCCCCCATGTCTCTCTCTTCTATAGATTGCAAGTGACGGCGCTGTTAGTTGAATAGAAAACAAAAAAATCGGCGTCCCTCCTGACCCCCCTTATGAACCCCCCAAGCCCCCCATACTACAGACTGCGACGGTGATGTAAGTTTATTAGAATAATACAAAAAAAATCTGCGTCCCTCCCAACCCCCCATAATTCCCCCCCCCCTCCTTGTGATGGCTATGCAAAAAAAATCGGCGTCCCTCCCAACCCCCCATAATTCCCCCCCCCCCCTCCTCGTGATGGCTGTGCAAAAAAAATCGGCGTCCCTCCTGACCCCCCTCATGGACCCCCCCTTTCCCCCCATGTCTCTCTATGCTATAGATTGCAAGTGACGGCGCTGTTAGTTGCATAGGAAACAAAAAAATCGGCGTCCCTCCTGACCCCCCTTATGGACCCCCCTTCCCCCTCATGCCCCCCCATTACAATCGACCGCTGCTGCTGCAGTTGCTGTTGACAGCGGATACATTTTTCGTCCCTCCAAAGCCCCCCCTTTTAAAGACCCCCCCTACCCCCACATTCCTTTACCCTTCCATCCGGCAAGTGCCAATGTTGATTACGATAATTAGCTATGGTGCTGGTGATGATGTAAATCCTAAATCACGAATGCAAAACATTCTAATGCGTCCCTCCAACCCCCCCTCATTTACCCCCTCAGACGTGAGTTGCATATTTTGATGACAATTCTAGGGATTCATCTTCTTGGTTCTTTCGGTAAAGTCATCACGTAGAAGGGAAATAATAAAATGATAAAAATAAAACATAATATTGGTAAAGTCACGTAGAAAGGAAATAATAAAATGATAAAAATAAAAGATAATATTGGTAAAGTCACGTAGAAGGGAAATAATAAAATGATAAAAATAAAACATAATATTGGTAAAGTCACGTAGAAAGGAAATAATAAAATGATAAAAATAAAAGATAATATTGGTAAAGTCACGTAGAAGGGAAATAATAAAATGATAAAAATAAAACATAATATTGGTAAAGTCACGTAGAAAGGAAATAATAAAATGATAAAAATAAAAGATAATATTGGTAAAGTCACGTAGAAGGGAAATAATAAAATGATAAAAATAAAACATAATATTGGTAAAGTCACGTAGAATGGAAATAATAAAATGATAAAAATAAAACATAATATTGGTAAAGTCACGTAGAAGGGAAATAATAAAATGATAAAAATAAAACATAATATTGGTAAAGTCGCGTAGAAGGGAAATAATAAAATGATAAAAATAAAACATAATATTGGTAAAGTCGCGTAGAAGGGAAATAATAAAATGATAAAAATAAAACATAATATTGGTAAAGTCACGTAGAAGGGAAATAATAAAATGATAAAAATAAAAGATAATATTGGTAAAGTCACGTAGAAGGGAAATAATAAAATGATAAAAATAAAAGATAATATTGGTAAAGTCACGTAGAAAGGAAATAATAAAATGATAAAAATAAAAGATAATATTGGTAAAGTCACGTAGAAGGGAAATAATAAAATGATAAAAATAAAACATAATATTGGTAAAGTCACGTAGAAGGGAAATAATAAAATGATAAAAATAAAAGATAATATTGGTAAAGTCACGTAGAAAGGAAATAATAAAATGATAAAAATAAAAGATAATATTGGTAAAGTCACGTAGAAGGGAAATAATAAAATGATAAAAATAAAACATAATATTGGTAAAGTCACGTAGAAGGGAAATAATAAAATGATAAAAATAAAACAAAACATAATGTTGTATTTTTTTTTATTTAATAAAAATACAACATAATATAATGTTTTATTTTTATTATTTTATTATTTCCCTTCAACGTGACTTTACCGAAAGAACCAAGAAGATGAATCCCTGCAGTCACGAAAGAAACTTTAAATAAAAATTCTAGGGATGGTGGTGACACAAACATCGATGATGTGCGTCCCTCCAGACCCCCCCTTTAGTCTCCCCACTTCAATCAACGATGATGACGATAGCGATTATGTTTTATTGATTAATCGACAAAATCTCAACAAATTTTGCGTACCTCCAAACCCCCCCTCTAACCCCCCCCCCCCCCCTTCTACGTAAGACTTCAAGCAACGATGATGACGATATCGATCATGTTTTATTGATTAATCGACAAAATCTCTACAAAATTTGCGTCTCGATGTAAAGCTTTCGTGACTGCAGGGATTCATCTTCTTGGTTTTTTCGGCAAAGTCATCGCGTAGAAGGGAAATAATAAAATAATTAAAATAAAACATAATAACATAAAATTCTCACGACGTTTCGGCCACAACGCAAGCAGCCGTCCTCAGGTGGAGAACAGGTCTGTCGGAAAGACAGCGTCTGAATGAGCACCACCACGTTTGGCAGCGTCTATTTAAGCTGTCAAGACGCTCTTCCCCCTCCAACCCAGCAGCTTAAATAGACGCTGCCAAGCCTGGTGGTGTTTCATTCAGACGCTGTCTTTCCGACAGACCTGTTCTTCGCCTGAAGACGGCTGCTTGCGTTGTGGCCGAAACGTCGTGAGAATTTTATTTTATTACGTTTTATTTTTATTATTTTATTATTTTCCTTCTACGCGACGACTTTGCCGAAAGAACCAAGAAGATGAATCCCTGCAGCCACGAAAGCTTTAAATCGAAAAAAAAAAGATGATGATGTTGATGATGTAGATGATGATGTTGATGATGATGATGTTGATGATGATGATGTGAATGACGCTGTCTTTCCGACAGACCTGTTCTTCACCTGAGGACGGCTGCTTGCGTTGTGGCCGAAACGTCGTGAGAATTGTATTGTATTATGTTTTATTTTTATTATTTTATTATTTCCATTCTACGCGATGACTTCACCGAAAGAACCAAGAAGATGAATCCCTGCAGTCACGAAAGCTTTACATCGATAGCGATTATGTTTTATTGATTAATCGACAAATTCTCAACAAATTTTGCGTCCCTCCAGACCCCCCCTCAAGTCCCCCTCCCCCCCAATTACCCCCCCTCCCCCCTCCCCCTTCAATCTTTCTAGCCCCGCCCCCTCAGCCCATGCGCACGTGCCCGGTGACGTCACGTCGGTTGCCAGGGGAGACGAGCATCCCCCCCACCCCCTCCCCCCTAACCCCCCCCTAACCCCCACCCCCCCGTGCATGCTAATTTATGTTAATTTATGTTAATGTATGTTAATTTATGTTAATATATTATATTAGCGTGTTAATTTATGTTAATTTATGCAGCGGTTGCGAATTGCGATGTTAATTTATGTGTGTGCTCGTTTGCATAGAGACACGCACACCACAGACACGTGTCGGTACGCCTGTGCCAGGCTAGGTGCATGAAGAGGAGGTCACGGGACAGACCCAGCAGGTGCCATGGGTTGTACTGCTGTGCCAGGCTAGGTGCATGAGGAGGTCACGGGACAGACCCTGCAGGTGCCATGGGTTGTACTGCTGTGCCAGGCTAGGTGCATGAAGAGGAGGTCACGTGACAGACCCTGCAGGTGCCATGGGTTGACTGCTGTGCCAGGCTAGGTGCATGAAGAGGAGGTCACGGGACAGACCCAGCAGGTGCCATGGGTTGTACTGCTGTGCCAGGCTAGGTGCATGAAGAGGTCACGTGACAGACCCAGCAGGTGCCATGGGTTGTACTGCTGTGCCAGGCTAGGTGCATGAGGAGGAGGTCACGTGACAGACCCTGCAAGTGCCATGGGTTGTACTGCTGTGCCAGGCTAGGTGCATGAAGAGGAGGTCACGTGACAGACCCTGCAGGTGCCATGGGTTGACTGCTGTGCCAGGCTAGGTGCATGAGGAGGAGGTCACGGGACAGACCCTGCAGGTGCCATGGGTTGTACTGCTGTGCCAGGCTAGGTGCAGGAAGAGGTCACGTGACAGACCCAGCAGGTGCCATGGGTTGACTGCTGTGCCAGGCTAGGTGCATGAAGAGGTCACGTGACAGACCCTGCAGGTGCCATGGGTTGTACTGCTGTGCCAGGCTAGGTGCAGGAGGAGGAGGTGTGTGTGTGTGGGCTGTAATTGTCCACACACACACACTCACACACACTCACTCACTCACACACTCACTCACACACACACACACTCACTCACACACTCACTCACACACTCACACACACACTCACACACACACACACTCACTCACACACTCACTCACACACTCACTCACACACACACTCACTCACACACTCACTCACACACTCACTCACACACTCACACACACACACACTCACTCACACACTCACTCACACACTCACTCACACACACACTCACTCACACACTCACTCACACACTCACTCACTCACACACTCACTCACACACTCACTCACACACTCACACACACTCACACACTCACACACACTCACTCACACACTCACTCACACACACACTCACTCACACACTCACTCACACACACACTCACTCACACACTCACTCACACACACACTCACTCACACACTCACTCACACACTCACTCACTCACACACTCACTCACACACTCACTCACACACACACTCACTCACACACTCACTCACTCACACACTCACTCACTCACACACACACTCACTCACACACTCACTCACACACTCACTCACACACTCACACACACTCACTCACACACTCACTCACACACTCACTCACTCACACACACTCACTCACACACACACACTCACTCACACACTCACTCACACAGCACACCCTCACTCACACATCCTCACTCACACACACTCACACACTACACACTCACACACTCACTCACACACTCAGACACACCCACTCACTCACTCACACACTCACTCACACACACTCACACTCACTCACATACTCACACCCACTCACACACACTCACACACTCACTCACACACTCACACATCCTCACTCACACACTACACACTCACTCACACACTCACACACTCACTCACACACACTCACACTCACTCACATACTCACACCCACTCACACACACTCACACACTCACTCACACACTCACACATACCCACTCACTCACACACTCGCTCACACACTCACACACACTCACACACTAAACACACACTCACTCACACTCACACACATACTCACACACACTCACACACTCACTCACACAGCACACCCTCACTCACACACACTCACACACTCACACACACACACTCACACTCACTCACACACTCACTCACACACTCACTCACTCACACACTCACTCACACACTCACTCACACACTCACACCCACTCACACACACTCACACACACTCACACACACACTCACATATTCACACCCACTCACACACACTCACACACTACACTCACACACATACTCACACACACACACACTCACACAGCACACCCTCACTCACACACCCTCATACACTCACACACACTCACACACCCACATACCCACTCACACACTCACCCATTGTACACACTCACACACTCACACACGCTCACACAGTGTACACACACACACTCACTCACACACTCACACACACCCACTCCCTCACTCACACACACTCACTCACACACACACTCACACACACACTCACACACTCACACACGCTCACACAGTGTACACACTCACACACTCAGACACTCACACCCACTCACACACTCACTCACACTCACACACTCACAGACACTAACACACACTCACACACTCACTCACACTAACACACACTCACACTCACTCACACACTCACACACTCACTCACACACACTAACACACACTCACACACACACACACTCACACACACACTCACACACACTCACTCACTCACACACTCACCCATTGTACACACTCACACATTCACACACACTCACACCCACTCACACACTCACTCACACACTCACACTCACTCACTCACACACTCTCACACTCACTCACACACACTCACACACTCACACACACTCTCACACACTCACACACACTCACACTCACACATAATCACACACTCACACACTCAGACACTCACACCCACTCACACACTCACTCACACTCACACACTCACAGACACTAACACACACTCACACACTCACTCACACTCACACACTCACACACTCACTCACACACACTAACACACACTCACACACTCACACACACTCACACACTCTCACAGTCACACACTAACACACACTCACACACTCACACACTCACACACACTCACACACTCTCACAGTCACACACTAACACACACTCACACACTCACACACTCACTCACACACTCACAGACACTAACACACACTCACACACTCACTCACACTCACACACTCACTCACACACACTAACACACACTCACACACTCACACACACTCACACACTCACACACTCTCACACACTCACTCACACACTCACACACTCACTCACACACTCACAGACACTAACACACACTCACACACTCACACCCACTCACACACTCCCACACTCACACACACACACTCACACACTCACACACACACTCACACACTCACTCACACACACAAAGCTGTCTAAGCGGAGTTGTTCAGCGTTTTATTTGCGGCTTCCGCCTCGAAACAACCGCCGACTCAACAATCGGAACGACAGTGGTGACGAACTACCCTACAGCACACCGTTGCCATGGCGACCGCGAGACCTGTTGCCACGGCGACCGCGAGACCCATTGCCACGGCGACCGTGACACCCGTCGCCACGACGACTGCGGCACCCGTTGCCACAGCGACTGCGACGCCCGTTGCCACGACGACCGCAAGACCCGTTGCCACGACGACCACCATCAGCTACAATCAGACGCAGTTGCTAGCAACCAGAGTACCATCATCAGCTAAAGTTGCTGGCAACTTGGGTACCACCATCAGCTACAGTCAGAAGAAGTTGCTTGCAACTTGGGCACCACCATCAGCTACAGTCAGAAGAAGTTGCCGGCAACTTGAGTACCACCATCAGCTACAGTCAGAAGAAGTTTCTAGCAACTTGGGCACCACCATCAGCTACAGTCAGAAGAAGTTGCCGGCAACTTGGGCACCACCATCAGCTACAGTCAGAAGAAGTTGCTGGCAACTTGGGCAACACCATCAGCTACAGTCAGAAGAAGTTGCTGGCAACTTGGGCACCACCATCAGCTACAGTCAGAAGAAGTTGCTGGCAACTTGGGCACCACCATCAGCTACAGTCAGAAGAAGTTGCTGGCAACTTGGGTACCACCATCAGCTACAGTCAGAAGAAGTTGCTGGCAACTTGGGTACCACCATCAGCTACAGTCAGAATAAGTTGCCGGCAACTTGGGCACCGCCATCAGCTACAGTCAGAAGAAGTTGCTGGCAACTTGGGCACCACCATCAGCTACAGTCAGAAGAAGTTGCTAGCAACTTGGGTACCACCATCAGCTACAGTCAGAAGAAGTTGCTGGCAACTTGGGCACCACCATCAGCTACAGTCAGAAGAAGTTGCTGGCAACTTGGGCACCACCATCAGCTACAGTCAGAAGAAGTTGCTGGCAACTTGGGCACCACCATCAGCTACAGTCAGAAGAAGTTGCCGGCAACTTGGGCACCGCCATCAGCTAAGTCAGAAGAAGTTGCTAGCAACTTGGGTACCACCATCAGCTACAGTCAGAAGAAGTTGCTGGCAACTTGGGCACCACCATCAGCTACAGTCAGAAGAAGTTGCTGGCAACTTGGGCACCACCATCAGCTACAGTCAGAAGAAGTTGCTAGCAACTTGGGTAGCACCATCAGCTACAGTCAGAAGAAGTTGCTGGCAACTTGGGCACCACCATCAGCTACAGTCAGAAGAAGTTGCTAGCAACTTGGGTAGCACCATCAGCTACAGTCAGAAGAAGTTGCTGGCAACTTGGGCACCACCATCAGCTACAGTCAGAAGAAGTTGCTGGCAACTTAGGCACCACCATCAGCTACAGTCAGAAGAAGTTGCTGGCAACTTGGGTACCACCATCAGCTACAGTCAGAAGAAGTTGCTGGCAACTTGGGCACCACCATCAGCTACAGTCAGAAGAAGTTGCTGGCAACTTGGGCACCATCATCAGCTACAGTCAGAGGAAGTTGCTGGCAACTTGGGCACCACCATCAGCTACAGTCAGAAGAAGTTGCTGGCAACTTGGGCACCACCATCAGCTACAGTCAGAGGAAGTTGCTGGCAACTTGGGCACCACCATCAGCTACAGTCAGAAGAAGTTGCTGGCAACTTGGGCACCACCATCAGCTACAGTCAGAGGAAGTTGCTAGCAACTTGGACACCATCATCAGCTACAGTCAGAGGAAGTTGCTGGCAACTTGGGCACCACCATCAGCTACAGTCAGAGGAAGTTGCTAGCAACTTGGACACCATCATCAGCTACAATCAGAAGAAGTTGCTGGCAACTTGGACACCATCATCAGCTACAATCAGAAGAAGTTGCTGGCAACTTGGACACCATCATCAGCTACAGTCAGAAGAAGTTGCTGGCAACTTGGGCACCACCATCAGCTACAGTCAGAAGAAGTTGCTAGCAACTTGGACACCACCATCAGCTACAGTCAGAAGAAGTTGCTGGCAACTTGGGCACCATCATCAGCTACAGTCAGAAGAAGTTGCTGGCAACTTGGACACCACCATGAGCTACAGTCAGAAGAAGTTGCTGGCAACTTGGGCACCACCATCAGCTACAGTCAGAAGAAGTTGCTGGCAACTTGGACACCACCATCAGCTACAGTCAGAAGAAGTTGCTGGCAACTTGGACACCACCATCAGCTACAGTCAGAAGAAGTTGCTGGCAACTTGGACACCACCATCAGCTACAGTCAGAAGAAGTTGCTGGCAACTTGGACACCACCATCAGCTACAGTCAGAAGAAGTTGCTGGCAACTTGGGCACCACCATCAGCTACAGTCAGAAGAAGTTGCCGGCAACTTGGGCACCGCCATCAGCTAAGTCAGAAGAAGTTGCTAGCAACTTGGGTACCACCATCAGCTACAGTCAGAAGAAGTTGCTGGCAACTTGGGCACCACCATCAGCTACAGTCAGAAGAAGTTGCTGGCAACTTGGGCACCACCATCAGCTACAGTCAGAAGAAGTTGCTAGCAACTTGGGTAGCACCATCAGCTACAGTCAGAAGAAGTTGCTGGCAACTTGGGCACCACCATCAGCTACAGTCAGAAGAAGTTGCTAGCAACTTGGGTAGCACCATCAGCTACAGTCAGAAGAAGTTGCTGGCAACTTGGGCACCACCATCAGCTACAGTCAGAAGAAGTTGCTGGCAACTTAGGCACCACCATCAGCTACAGTCAGAAGAAGTTGCTGGCAACTTGGGTACCACCATCAGCTACAGTCAGAAGAAGTTGCTGGCAACTTGGGCATCACCATCAGCTACAGTCAGAAGAAGTTGCTGGCAACTTGGGCACCATCATCAGCTACAGTCAGAGGAAGTTGCTGGCAACTTGGGCACCACCATCAGCTACAGTCAGAAGAAGTTGCTGGCAACTTGGGCACCACCATCAGCTACAGTCAGAGGAAGTTGCTGGCAACTTGGGCACCACCATCAGCTACAGTCAGAAGAAGTTGCTGGCAACTTGGGCACCACCATCAGCTACAGTCAGAGGAAGTTGCTAGCAACTTGGACACCATCATCAGCTACAGTCAGAGGAAGTTGCTGGCAACTTGGGCACCACCATCAGCTACAGTCAGAGGAAGTTGCTAGCAACTTGGACACCATCATCAGCTACAATCAGAAGAAGTTGCTGGCAACTTGGACACCATCATCAGCTACAATCAGAAGAAGTTGCTGGCAACTTGGACACCATCATCAGCTACAGTCAGGAGAAGTTGCTGGCAACTTGGGCACCACCATCAGCTACAGTCAGAAGAAGTTGCTAGCAACTTGGACACCACCATCAGCTACAGTCAGAAGAAGTTGCTGGCAACTTGGGCACCATCATCAGCTACAGTCAGAAGAAGTTGCTGGCAACTTGGACACCACCATGAGCTACAGTCAGAAGAAGTTGCTGGCAACTTGGGCACCACCATCAGCTACAGTCAGAAGAAGTTGCTGGCAACTTGGACACCACCATCAGCTACAGTCAGAAGAAGTTGCTGGCAACTTGGACACCACCATCAGCTACAGTCAGAAGAAGTTGCTGGCAACTTGGACACCACCATCAGCTACAGTCAGAAGAAGTTGCTGGCAACTTGGACACCACCATCAGCTACAGTCAGAAGAAGTTGCTGGCAACTTGGGCACCACCATCAGCTACAGTCAGAAGAAGTTGCTCGCAAGAAGTGTCAATCTCGGCACGTTTGGCGGTATGCAAATGATATGCAAATCATATGCAAATGATATGCACATTTTATTCAAATGAGCAGCGGAAATTATACCTCATCATGCCTCGGGGCCAATCACGAGTCACCTCGATTGTCACGTGCCCCATCGCCCCCCCCCGCCCCTCCCGGTTCGCCCCTCCCCCCCCCCTGCAATTAGCATATCGATTGCTGCGCCAGTGACGTCACGTCCGATCATCGCCCCTCCCCCCATCCCTCACACCCACAGAGACCCATAGAGACCCATAGAGACCCATAGAGACCCACAGAGACCCATAGAGACCCACAGAGACACCCATAGAGACCCATAGAGACCCATAGAGACACCCATAGAGACCCACAGAGACACCCATAGAGACCCATAGAGACCCATAGAGACACCCATAGAGACCCACAGAGACACACAGAGACACACAGAGACCCATAGAAACACACAGAGACCCACAGAGACCCATAGAAACACACAGAGACCCACAGAGACCCACAGAGACCCACAGAGACACCCATAGAGACCCACAGAGACACACAGAGACACACAGAGACCCATAGAAACACACAGAGACCCACAGAGACCCATAGAAACACACAGAGAACCACAGAGACCCATAGAAACACACAGAGACCCACAGAGACCCATAGAAACACACAGAGACCCACAGAGACCCACAGAGACCCACAGAGACCCACAGAGACACCCATAGAGACCCACAGAGACACACAGAGACACACAGAGACCCATAGAAACACACAGAGACCCACAGAGACCCATAGAAACACACAGAGACCCACATAGACCCACAGAGACCCACAGAGACCCATAGAAACACACAGAGAACCACAGAGACCCATAGAAACACACAGAGACCCACAGAGACCCACAGAGACCCATAGAAACACACAGAGACCCACAGAGACCCACAGAGACCCACAGAGACCCATAGAAACACACAGAGACCCACAGAGACACACAGAGACCCACAGAGACCCATAGAAACACACAGAGACACACAGAGACCCACAGAGACACACAGAGACCCACAGAGACACACACAGAGACACACAGAGACACACAGAGACCCACTGAGACCCATAGAGACACCCACAGAGACCCACAGAGACCCATAGAGACCACAGAGACCCACAGAGACACACACAGAGACACACAGAGACCCACAGAGACCCACAGAGACCCATAGAGACCCACAGAGACCCACAGAGACCCATAGAGACCCACAGAGACCCATAGAGACCCATAGAGACACCCACAGAGACCCATAGAGACCCACAGAGACCCATAGAGACCCACAGAGACCCACTGAGACCCATAGAGACACCCACAGAGACCCATAGAGACCCACAGAGACCCACAGAGACACACAGAGACCCACTGAGACCCATAGAGACACCCACAGAGACCCATAGAGACCCACAGAGACCCATAGAGACCCATAGAGACCCACAGAGACCCACAGAGACCCATAGAGGCCCATAGAGACCCACAGAGACCCATAGAGACCCATAGAGACACCCACAGAGACACCCACAGAGACCCATAGAGACCCACAGAGACCCATAGAGACCCACAGAGACCCACAGAGACCCATAGAGACCCACAGAGACCCACAGAGACCCATAGAGACCCACAGAGACCCATAGCGACCCATAGAGACACCCACAGAGACCCATAGAGACCCACAGAGACCCACTGAGACCCACAGAGACCCATAGAAACCCACAGAGACCCATAGAGACCCATAGAGACACCCACAGAGACCCATAGAGACCCACAGAGACCCATAGAAACACACAGAGACCCACAGAGACCCACAGAGACCCATAGAGACCCACAGAGACCCACAGAGACCCACAGAGACACACAGAGACCCACAGAGACACACACAGAGACACACAGAGACCCACAGAGACACACACAGAGACACACAGAGACCCACTGAGACCCATAGAGACACCCACTGAGACCCATAGAGACCCACAGAGACCCATAGAGACCCATAGAGACCCACAGAGACCCACAGAGACCCATAGAGGCCCATAGAGACCCACAGAGACCCATATAGACCCATAGAGACACCCACAGAGACACCCACAGAGACCCATAGAGACCCACAGAGACACCCACAGAGACCCATAGAGACACCCACAGAGACCCATAGAGACCCACAGAAACCCACAGAGACACCCACAGACACCCACAGAGACCCACAGAGACCCACAGAAACCCACAGAGACACCCACAGACACCCACAGAGACCCATAGAGACCCACAGAGACCCACTGAGACCCATAGAGACCCACTGAGACCCACATAAACCCACAGAGACACCCAGAGAGACCCATAGAGACACCCATAGAGACCCATATAGACCCACAGAGACCCATAGAGACACCCACAGAGACCCACAGAGACACCCACAGAAACCCACAGAGACTCATAGAGACCCATAGAACCCCACAGAGACCCATAGAGACACCCACAGAGACCCACAGAGACCCATAGAAACCCACAGAGACCCATAGAGACACCCACAGAAACCCACAGAGACCCACAGAGACCCACAGAGACCCACAGAGACCCATAGAGACACCCACAGAAACCCACAGAGACCCACAGAGACCCATAGAAACCCACAGAGACCCATAGAGACACCCACAGAAACCCACAGAGACCCACAGAGACCCACAGAGACCCACAGAGACCCATAGAGACACCCACAGAAACCCACAGAGACCCACAGAGACCCATAGAAACCCACAGAGACCCATAGAGACACCCACAGAGACCCACAGAGACCCACAGAGACCCACAGAGACCCACAGAGACCCACAGAGACACCCACAGAGACCCACAGAGACCCACAGAGACCCACAGACACCCACAAAGACCCACAGAGACCCACAGAGACCCACAGAGACACCCACAGAGACCCACAGAGACCCACAGAGACCCACAGAGACACACAGAGACCCACAGAGACCCACAGAGACACACAGAGACCCACAGAGACCCACAGAGACCCATAGAGACCCACAGAGACCCACAGAGACCCACAGAGACACACAGAGACCCATAGAGACCCACAGAGACCCACAAAGACCCACAGAGACCCACAGAGACACACATCAACCATCACGGCTGGCTACAACTGGCGTTACAACACTTTTAGCGCTGGTTCAAAGGCAAAGATCCCCCGTGTAGCCTCTAGCAGGCTGTAGGGGCAAGTGCTGTTAGCACCTATGCACAGACAAAGATTCCCCAGGTAGCCTCTAACAGGCTGTTGGGGCAAGTGCTGTTAGTAGTAGCGAGTAGCTGCACCTACGAAGGCCAGGCACTGTGGCACACAGACACACTCACACACAGACACACACTCACACACAGACACACACAGACACACACAGACACACACAGACACACACACAGACACACACACACAGACACACACACTCACAGACACACAGACACACACACACAGACACACACACAGTCACACACACACAGACACACACACACAGACACACACACAGACACACACACACAGACACACAGACACACACACACAGACACACACACAGACACACACACACACAGACACACACAGAGACAGAGACACAGACACACACACACAAACACACACACAGACACACACACACAGACACACACACAGACACACACACACACAGACACACACACACACAGACACACTCACACACTGACACACACTCACACACACACTCACACACAGAGACACACACAGACACACACACACACTGACACACACACACTGACACACACACACACTCACACACAGAGACACACACAGACACACACACACTGACAGCCACACACTGACACACACACAGACACACACGCACACAGACACACACACACAGACGCACACACACACACAGACACACAAAGTTGCGTTGTTTGACACGAGGAATTGATCCCTGAGAGCCACACGCATTGGACTGGGTGAGCGTGGCGTGGTGAGGATGGTGGGTGATGAGTGTGGTGTTGATTGGGTGGTGAGTGTGTGGGGAGTGTGTGGTGAGTGTGTGGTGAGTGTGTAGTTACGATGGTGAGTGTGGTGAGTGTGTGGTTAAGATGGTGAGTGTGTGGTGAGGATGGTGAGTGTGGTGGTGAGTGTGGTGGTGAGTGTGGTGGTGAGTGTGGTGGTGAGTGTGGTGAGTGTGATGGTGAGTGTGGTGGTGAGTGTGGTGGTGAGTGTGGTGGTGAGTGTGGTGGTGAGCGTGGTGGTGAGGATGGTGAGTGTGTGGTGAGGTTGGTGAGTGTGGTGGTGAGTGAGTGATGAGTGTGGTGGTGAGTGTGGTGGTGCGTGTGGTGGTGAGCGTGGTGGTGAGGATGGTGAGTGTGTGGTGAGTGTGGTGGTGAGTGTGGTGGTGAGGATGGTGAGTGTGTGGTGAGGTTGGTGAGTGTGTGGAGAGTGAGTGATGAGTGTGGTGGTGAGTGTGGTGGTGAGTGTGGTGGTGAGCGTGGTGGTGAGCGTGGTGGTGAGTGTGGTGGTGAGCGTGGTGGTGAGGATGGTGAGTTCACTTCTTCTTAGACAGCACGGCTACGTTTTCGTAAAGTGAGTTCGGGTCCGTCTTGCACCTACTCACCACACAGACACACACACACACACTCACTCACCCACTCACTCACTCACTCACCACTCACTCACTCACTAACTCACCACTCACTCACTCACCACTCACCACTCACTCACCCACTCACTCACTCACTCACCACTCACTCACTCACCCACTCACTCACTCACTCACCACTCACTCACTCACTAACTCACCACTCACTCACTCACCCACTCACCACTCACTCACTCACTCACTCACTCACCACTCACTCACTCACTCACCACTCACTCACTCACTCACTCACTCACTCACTCACCACTCACTCACTCACTCACTCACTCACCACTCACTCACCACTCACTCACTCACTCACCACTCACTCACTCACTAACTCACCACTCACTCACTCACCCACTCACCACTCACTCACTCACTCACCACTCACTCACTCACTCACTCACCACTCACTCACTCACTCACCACTCACTCACTCACTCACCACTCACTCACTCACTCACCACTCACTCACTCACTCACCACTCACTCACTCACTCACCACTCACTCACTCACTCACCACACAGACACACACACACGTTACTCACCACTCGCTCACTCACTCACTCACCACTCACTCACTCACTCACCACTCACTCACTCACTCACCACTCACTCACTCACTCACCACTCACTCACTCACTCACCACTCACTCACCCACTCACCACTCACTCACTCACTCACTCACTCACTCACTCACTCACTCACTCACTCACTCACCACTCACTCACTCACTCACCCACTCACTCACTCACTCACCCACTCACTCATCCACTCACTCACTCACTCACTCACCACTCACTCACTCACCCACTCACCACTCACTCACTCACTCACTCACTCACCACTCACTCCTCACTCACCACTCACTCACTCACCCACTCACCACTCACTCACTCACTCACTCACTCACTCACCACTCACTCACTCACTCACTCACTCACCACTCACTCACTCACTCACCACTCACTCACTCACTCACTCACCACTCACTCACTCACTCACCACTCACTCACTCACCACTCACTCACTCACTCACCCACTCACTCATTCACCCACTCACTCATCCACTCACTCACTCACCCACTCACTCACTCACCCACTCACTCACCACCCACCCACTCACTCACCCACTCACTCACTCATCCACTCACTCACCCACTCACTCACTCACCACTCACTCACTCACCCACTCACTCACCACCCACCCACTCACTCACTCACCCACTCACTCACTCACCCACTCACTCAATCACTCACCACCCACTCACTCACTCCCCCACTCACTCACTCACCCACTCACTCACCCACTCACTCACCACTCACCCATTCACCCACTCACCCACTCACTCACTCACTCACCCACTCACTCACTCCCCCACTCACTCACTCACTCACCCACTCACTCACCCACTCACTCACCACTCACCCATTCACCCACTCACCCACTCACTCACTCACTCACCCACTCACTCACTCACTCACCCACTCACTCAATCACTCACCACCCACTCACTCACTCACCACCCACTCACTCACTCCCCCACTCACTCACCACCCACCCACTCACTCACTCACCCACTCACTCACTCACCCACTCACTCACCACCCACCCACTCACTCACTCACCCACTCACTCACTCACCCACTCACTCACCACCCACCCACTCACTCACTCACCCACTCACTCACTCACCCACTCACTCAATCACTCACCACCCACTCACTCACTCCCCCACTCACTCACTCACCCACCCACTCACTCACCCACTCACTCACTCACCCACTCACTCAATCACTCACCACCCACTCACTCACTCCCCCACTCACTCACTCACCCACTCACCCACCCACTCATTCACCCACTCACTCACTCACCCACTCACTCAATCACTCACCACCCACTCACTCACTCCCCCACTCACTCACTCACCCACTCACCCACCCACTCACTCACCCACTCACTCACTCACCCACTCACTCAATCACTCACCACCCACTCACTCACTCCCCCACTCACTCACTCACCCACTCACCCACCCACTCACTCACTCACCCACTCACTCACTCACCCACTCACCCACCCACTCACTCACTCCCCCACTCACTCACTCACCCACTCACCCACCCACTCACTCACTCACCACACAGACACACACGTTACTCACCACTCACTCAATCACTCAAAACTCACTCAATCACTCACCCACTCACTCACCCACTCACCCATGCCCGGTTCAAATATAGTGTAGTGTGTAATGTATAGTGTATATTGTAGTGTGTAGTGTAGTGTATAGTGTAGTGTATAGTGTAGTGTAGTGTGTAGTGTAGTGTATAGTGTATATTGTAGTGTGTAGTGTAGTGTATAGTGTAGTGTATAGTGTAGTGTAGTGTGTAGTGTAGTGTAGTGTGTAGTGTAGTGCGTAGTGTAGTGTGTAGTGTATAGTGTAGTGTATAGTGTAGTGTATAATGTAGTGTATAGTGTAGTGTATAGTGTAGTGTATGGTAGTGTATAGTGTAGTGTATAATGTAGTGTATAGTGTAGTGTATAGTGTAGTGTATGGTAGTGTATAGTGTAGTGTATAATGTAGTGTAGTGTATAGTTTAGTGTATAATGTAGTGTCTAGTGTAGTGTATAGTGTAGTGTATGGTAGTGTATAGTGTAGTGTATAGTGTAGTGTATAGTGTAGTGCGTAGTGTAGTGTATAGTGTAGTGTATAGTGTAGTGTATAGTGTAGTGCGTAGTGTAGTGTATAGTGTAGTGTATAGTGTAGTGTAGTGTATAGTGTAGTGCGTAGTGTAGTGTATAGTGTAGTGTATAGTGTAGTGAAGTATGTAGTGTAGTGTAGTGCGTAGTGTAGTGTATAGTGTAGTGTATAGTATATTGTATAGTGTAGTGTAGTGTATAGTGTAGTGTATAGTGTAGTGTGTAGTGTAGTGTATAGTAGTGTATAGTGTAGTGTGTAGTGTAGTGTATAGTGTAGTGTAGTGCGTAGTGTATAGTGTAGTGTAGTGCGTAGTGTATAGTGTAGTATATAGTGTAGCGTATAGTGTAGTGTGTAGTGTAGTGTACAATGTAGTGTAGTGTACAGTATGCAGCGAGTGGTACAGTGAGGAGTACAGTGCGTGGTGTACAGTGTGTACAGTGTGTACAGTTACCGTAGGGAGCTCTGCCTCTGTGCTGGGACAGCGACCTCCTGATTCTGCAAATCGCTCTTCTTCTGAGGACAGCATCACCACCATAGCAGGCACACACACATCAGAGTACACACACAGACACACACACACACAGACACACACACACACACAGACACACACACAGACACACACACACAGACACACACAGACACACACACACAGACACAGACACACACACAGACACACACACACACATCAGTGTACACACACAGACACACACACACACATCAGTGTACACACACAGACACACATACACACAGACACACACAGACACACACACACAGACACACACACAGACACACACATCAGTGTACACACACAGACACACACACACACATCAGTGTACACACACAGACACACATACACACAGACACAGACACACACACATACACACATACACACACAGACACACACACACAGACACACACAGACACACACACAGACACACACACACACAGACACACACACACACAGACACACACACA
Organism: Lampetra fluviatilis; assembly: GCF_964198595.1. Lineage (NCBI taxonomy): Eukaryota > Metazoa > Chordata > Hyperoartia > Petromyzontiformes > Petromyzontidae > Lampetra > Lampetra fluviatilis. Next base: position 22,799 of record NW_027621419.1, on the reverse strand, counting down.
CAGACACACATACACACACAGACACACAGACACACATCAGTGTACACACACAGACACACACACACACACAGACACACACACAGACACACACAGACACATCAGTGTACACACACAGACACACATACACACAGACACAGACACACACACATACACAGACACAGACACACAGACACACACATACACACACATACACACACACAGACACACACAGACACACACACAGACACACACAGACACACACACACACAGATAGACACACACAGACACACACACACACAGACACACAGACACACACACAGAGAGACACACAGAGAGACACACACACACACAGATAGACACACAGACACACACACACACAGACACACACAGACACACACAGACACACACATACACACACACACAGACACACACACGCACACACTCACACAGTTTCCACAGCTTCCTCTAATTTACTTCCAACATTTTTACGAAATGTTCCATTCAGGAAAGAGTTGTAAGTGTGTGTGTCTGTGTGTACATACACACACAGACACACACACACAGACACACTAACATACACACACACACAGACACACACAGACACACACACACACACAGATACACACACAGACACACACACAGACACACTAACATACACACACACACACACAGACACACACACAGACACACACACAGACACACACACAGACACACACACAGACACACTAACATACACACACACACACAGACACACAGACACACACACACACAGACACACACAGACACACACACACAGACACACACACAGACACACACACAGACACAGACACACACACAGACACACACACAGACACACTAACATACACACACACAGACACACACAGACACACACACACAGACACACACACACAGACACACACACACAGACACACACACAGACACACACACAGACACACTAACATACACACACACACAGACACACAGACACACACACACAAACACACACACACAGACACACACACAGACACACACACAGACACAGACACACACACAGACACACACACACACAGACACACACAGACACACACACACAGACACACACACACAGACACACACACACACACAGAGACACACACAGACACACACACAGACACACACACAGACACACACAGACACACACACACACCATGTCTAAGTAAGCTTGGACTGCCATGTAGACAAACTTGTACTGAGCCTCTGTCTGCACCATGCAGACACACACAGAGACACACACAGACACACACACACAGACACACACACACAGACACACACACAGACACACAAACAGACACACTAACATACACACACACACAGACACACAGACACACACACAGACACACACACAGACACACACACAGACACAGACACACACACAGACACACACACACAAACACACACACACAGACACACACACAGACACACACACAGACACAGACACACACACAGACACACACACAGACACACACAGACACACACAGACACACACACACACACACAGACACACACACAGACACACTAACATACACACACACACAGACACACAGACACACACACACACACAAACACACACACACAGACACACACACAGACACACACACAGACACAGACACACACACAGACACACACACACAGACACACACACACAGACACACACACACAGACACACACACAGACACACACACAGACACACACAGACACACACAGACACACACACACACACAGACACACACACAGACACACACAGACACACACACACCATGTCTAAGTAAGCTTGGACTGCCATGTAGACAAACTTGTACTGAGCCTCTGTCTGCACCATGCCGGAGCGCTGGGCACGGACTTTCTGGATCGTGGCGGAAACGTCGATGTCACTCTCCACTCCTAGATAGACACACACAGAGAGACACACACACATAGACACACACACAGAGAGACACACACAGAGATAGACACACACAGAGATAGACACACACACAGATAGACACACACACAGATAGACACACACACAGATAGACACACACAGACACACACACATAGACACACATAGATAGACACACACAGAGAGACACACAGATAGACATAGACACACACACACATAGACACACACAGAGAGAGACACACATAGACACACACATAGACACACACACATAGACACACACAGAGAGACACACACACACAGAGAGAGAGACACACACACAAACAGACACACAAATAGACACACACACAGATAGACACACACACATAGACACACATAGATAGACACACACAGAGACACACACAGAGAGACACACAGATAGAGACACACACAGATAGACACACACAGAGAGATACACAGATAGACATAGACACACACACACATAGACACACACAGAGAGAGACACACATAGACACACACATAGACACACACACATAGACACACAAACATAGACACACACAGAGAGACACACACACAGAGAGAGAGAGACACACACACAGACAGACACACAGATAGACATAGACACACACACACACATAGACACACACAGATAGACACACAGATAGACACACACAGATAGACACACAGAGAGAGACACACAGAGAGAGAGACACACACATAGACACACACAGATAGACACACAGATAGACACACACAGATAGACACACAGAGAGAGACACACACACACAGAGAGACACACAGATAGACACACACAGAGAGACACACACAGAGAGACACACAGATAGACACACACACAGATAGACACACACAGAGAGACACACAGATAGACACACACACAGATAGACACACACAGAGAGACACACAGATAGACATAGACACACACACACATAGACACACACAGAGAGAGACACACAGATAGACACACACATAGACACACACACATAGACACACACACATAGACACACACAGAGAGACACACAGATAGACATAGACACACACACATAGACACACACAGAGAGAGACACACAGATAGACACACACATAGACACACACACATAGACACACACACATAGACACACACAGAGAGACACACAGATAGACATAGACACACACATAGACACACACACATAGACACACACACATAGACACACACAGAGAGACACACAGATAGACATAGACACACACACATAGACACACAGAGAGAGAGACACACATAGACACACACATAGACACACACAGAGAGACACACACACAGAGAGAGAGACACACACACAGACAGACACACAGATAGACACACACAGAGATAGACACACACACAGATAGACACACACAGAGATAGACACACACACAGATAGACACACACAGATAGACACACACAGAGAGACAGACATATACACTTGCCCCTACAGCCTGCTGGAGGCTACCTGGGGGATCTTTGTCTGTGTGTGGGTGAGTGGGTGGGTGAGTGAGTGAGTGAGTGGGTGAGTGAGTGGGTGAGTGAGTGGGTGAGTGGGTGAGTGAGTGGGTGAGTGAGTGGGTGAGTGAGTGGGTGAGTGAGTGAGTGGGTGAGTGGGTGAGTGGGTGAGTGAGTGAGTGGGTGGGTGAGTGGGTGGGTGAGTGAGTGAGTGAGTGGGTGAGTGAGTGGGTGAGTGAGTGGGTGAGTGAGTGGGTGAGTGAGTGAGTGAGTGGGTGAGTGGGTGAGTGGGTGAGTGAGTGAGTGGGTGGGTGAGTGGGTGAGTGAGTGGGTGAGTGAGTGAGTGAGTGGGTGAGTGAGTGGGTGAGTGAGTGGGTGAGTGAGTGGGTGAGTGAGTGAGTGAGTGAGTGGGTGAGTGGGTGAGTGGGTGAGTGAGTGGGTGAGTGGGTGAGTGGGTGAGTGAGTGAGTGGGTGGGTGAGTGGGTGAGTGAGTGGGTGAGTGAGTGGGTGAGTGAGTGAGTGAGTGGGTGAGTGAGTGGGTGAGTGAGTGGGTGAGTGAGTGGGTGAGTGAGTGAGTGAGTGGGTGAGTGGGTGAGTGGGTGAGTGAGTGAGTGGGTGGGTGAGTGAGTGAGTGGGTGAGTGAGTGGGTGAGTGAGTGGGTGAGTGAGTGAGTGAGTGGGTGAGTGAGTGGGTGAGTGAGTGGGTGAGTGAGTGAGTGGGTGAGTGAGTGAGTGAGTGGGTGAGTGGGTGAGTGGGTGAGTGAGTGAGTGGGTGGGTGAGTGAGTGAGTGGGTGAGTGAGTGGGTGAGTGAGTGGGTGAGTGAGTGAGTGAGTGGGTGAGTGGGTGAGTGGGTGAGTGAGTGGGTGAGTGAGTGGGTGAGTGGGTGAGTGAGTGGGTGAGTGGGTGAGTGGGTGAGTGAGTGGGTGAGTGAGTGGGTGAGTGGGTGAGTGGGTGGGTGAGTGGGTGAGTGGGTGGGTGGGTGAGTGGGTGGGTGGGTGAGTGGGTGAGTGAGTGGGTGAGTGAGTGGGTGAGTGAGTGGGTGAGTGGGTGAGTGGGTGAGTGGGTGGGTGGGTGAGTGGGTGAGTGAGTGGGTGAGTGAGTGGGTGAGTGAGTGGGTGAGTGGGTGAGTGAGTGAGTGGGTGAGTGAGTGGGTGAGTGGGTGAGTGGGTGAGTGAGTGGGTGAGTGAGTGGGTGAGTGGGTGGGTGGGTGAGTGGGTGGGTGAGTGGGTGGGTGAGTGGGTGAGTGGGTGAGTGAATGAGTGGGTGAGTGGGTGAGTGAGTGGGTGAGTGGGTGAGTGGGTGAGTGAGTGGGTGAGTGGGTGGGTGGGTGGGTGAGTGGGTGAGTGGGTGGGTGAGTGGGTGGGTGAGTGAGTGAGTGGGTGAGTGAGTGAGTGGGTGAGTGAGTGGGTGAGTGAGTGAGTGAGTGGGTGAGTGGGTGAGTGGGTGAGTGAGTGGGTGAGTGAGTGGGTGAGTGGGTGAGTGAGTGGGTGAGTGAGTGAGTGGGTGAGTGGGTGAGTGGGTGAGTGAGTGAGTGGGTGAGTGAGTGGGTGAGTGGGTGAGTGGGTGGGTGAGTGGGTGAGTGGGTGGGTGGGTGAGTGGGTGGGTGGGTGAGTGGGTGAGTGAGTGGGTGAGTGAGTGGGTGAGTGAGTGGGTGAGTGGGTGAGTGGGTGAGTGGGTGGGTGGGTGAGTGGGTGAGTGAGTGGGTGAGTGAGTGGGTGAGTGAGTGGGTGAGTGGGTGAGTGAGTGAGTGGGTGAGTGAGTGGGTGAGTGGGTGAGTGGGTGAGTGAGTGGGTGAGTGAGTGGGTGAGTGGGTGGGTGGGTGAGTGGGTGGGTGAGTGGGTGGGTGAGTGGGTGAGTGGGTGAGTGAGTGAGTGGGTGAGTGGGTGAGTGAGTGGGTGAGTGGGTGAGTGGGTGAGTGAGTGGGTGAGTGAGTGGGTGAGTGGGTGGGTGGGTGGGTGAGTGGGTGAGTGGGTGGGTGAGTGGGTGGGTGAGTGAGTGGGTGAGTGAGTGAGTGAGTGGGTGAGTCGGTGAGTGAGTGGGTGAGTGGGTGGGTGAGTGAGTTGGTGGGTGGGTGAGTGGGAGGGTGAGTGGGTGAGTGGGTCACCGTGGTGGGCGATGAGTTTGGTGAGGATGTCGATGACGATCAGGGTGCCCGTCCGGCCAATTCCAGCGCTGTAGCAACATCATCATCATCATCAGCAACATCATCATCATCATCATCAGTAGCATCATCATCATCAGCAACATCATCATCATCATCATCAGTAGCAACATCATCATCATCAGCAGCAGCATCATCATCATCATCAGCAACATCATCATCATCATCAGTAGCATCATCATCATCAGTAGCATCATCATCATCAGCAACATCATCATCATCAGTAGCAACATCATCATCATCAGCAGCAGCATCATCATCATCATCAGCAACATCATCATCATCATCAGTAGCATCATCAGCAACATCATCATCATCATCAGCAACATCACCAACATCATCATCAGCATCATCAGCAGCATCAACATCATCAACAACATCATCATCATCGTTAGCAACGTGGTTGTTGTTGTGGTGGTGTTTGTTGTTGTTGTGATGGTTGTTGTGGTTGTTGTGGTTGTGGTGGTTGTTGTTGTGGTAGTTGTTGTGATAGTTGTTGTGGTAGTTGTTGTGGTTGTTGTTGTGATGGTTGTTGTGATGGTTGTTGTGGTGGTTGTGGTTGTGGTGGTTGTTGTTGTGGTAGTTGTTGTGGTAGTTGTTGTGGTAGTTGTTGTGGTAGTTGTTGTGGTTGTTGTTGTTGTTGTTGTTGTTGTGATGGTTGTTGTGGTGGTTGTGGTTGTGGTGGTTGTTGTTGTTGTGGTGGTTGTTGTGATTGTTGTTGTGATGGTTGTTGTTGTGGTAGTTGTTGTGAGGGTTGTTGTGGTTGTTGTGGTGGTTGTTGTGGGTGTAGTTGTGATGGTGGTTGTTGTTGTGGTGGTTGTTATGGTTGTGGTGGTTGTTGTGGTTGTTGTTGTTGTTGTTGACATCACTCACCTGCAGTGCACAACAACGGGGCCTGTCCCCGACGTTTCGGCCAGCCGCGCGTTCACCTCGTCCAGGAAGTGGAGAATTCCCAACGCAGTTGCCGGGACCCCGTGGTCCGGCCACGACAAATAGTGGTAATGCCACACGTGTCTAACTACGTCTGGCTAGATAGACACACACAGGCAGATAGACACACACACAGACACACACACACAGACACACACACACACAGCAGTGGTAATGCCACACGTGTCTAACTACGTCTGGCTAGATAGACACACACACACACACACAGACACACACACACACACAGATAGACACACAGACACAGATAGACACACACACACACACAGACACACACACACAGTAGTGGTAATGCCAGACCTGTCTAACTACGTCTGGCTACATAGACACACACACAGACACAGATAGACACACACACACACAGACACACACAGATACACACACACACACAGACACACACAGATACACACACACACACAGACACACACACACAGATACACACACACAGACACACACAGACACACACAGACACACACACACAGACACACACTCACAGACACACACAGACACACACAGACACACACACACAGACACACACTCACAGACACACACAGACACACACACAGATAGACACACACACACACAGACACACACAGATACACACACACACAGACACACACAGATACACACACACACACAGACACACACAGATACACACACACACACAGACACACACACACAGATACACACACACAGACACACACACAGACACACACACAGACACACACACAGACACACACAGACACACACTCACAGACACATACAACACACGTGACGAGCGCGGGGGTCACGTGACGGGCGTGGCACTCACGTGATCGGTGTGGTAGAGGCGCATGAGTCTCTGGGTGTGATCGCTGTGTGGGACCTCGCGCAGCGACTCCACGCGGAGAGACCCAAAGTCGCGCGTGACGCCCACGTCGGGCCAATAGCGCACGCACTTGTTCTGTGCGCACGCACGTTAGTCAGTCAGTCAGCTAGTCACTCAACTATTCAGTCAGTCACTCACTCACTCAGTCAGTCAGTCAGTCACTCAGTCAGTCAGCTAGTCACTCAGCTAGCGACTCCACGCGCAGAGACCCAAAGTCGCGCGTGACGCCCACGTCGGGCCAATAGCGCACGCACTTGTTCTGTGCGCACGCACATTAGTCAGTCAGTCAGCTAGTCACTCAACTATTCAGTCAGTCACTCACTCACTCAGTCAGTCAGTCACTCAGTCACTCAGTCAGTCAGCTAGTCACTCAGCTAGCGACTCCAGGCGCAGAGACCCAAAGTCGCGCGTGACGCCCACGTCGGGCCAATAGCGCACGCACTTGTTCTGAGCGCACGCACGTTAGTCAGTCAGCTAGTCAGTCAGCTAGTCACTCAGTTAGTCACTCAGTCAGTCAGTCACTCAGTCAGTTACTCAGCTAGTCACTCAGCTAGCGACTCCACGCGCAGAGACCCAAAGTCGCGCGTGACGCCCACGTCGGGCCAATAGCGCACGCACTTGTTCTGTGCGCACGCACGTTAGTCAGTCAGTCAGCTAGTCACTCAACTATTCAGTCAGTCACTCACTCACTCAGTCAGTCAGTCACTCAGTCACTCAGTCAGCTAGTCACTCAGCTAGCGACTCCACGCGCAGAGACCCAAAGTCGCGCGTGACGCCCACGTCGGGCCAATAGCGCACGCACTTGTTCTGTGCGCACGCACATTAGTCAGTCAGCTAGTCAGTCAGCTAGTCACTCAGTTAGTCACTCAGTCAGTCAGTCAGTCACTCAGTCAGTCAGCTAGTCACTCAGCTAGCGACTCCACGCGCAGAGACCCAAAGTCGCGCGTGACGCCCACGTCGGGCCAATAGCGCACGCACTTGTTCTGTGCGCACGCACATTAGTCAGTCAGTCAGCTAGTTACTCAACTAGTCAGTCAGTCACTCACTCACTCAGTCAGTCACTCAGTCACTCAGTCAGTCAGCTAGTCACTCAGCTAGCGACTCCACGCGCAGAGACCCAAAGTCGCGCGTGACGCCCACGTCGGGCCAATAGCGCACGCACTTGTTCTGTGCGCACGCACATTAGTCAGTCAGCTAGTCAGTCAGCTAGTCACTCAGTTAGTCACTCAGTCAGTCAGTCAGTCACTCAGTCAGTTACTCAGCTAGTCACTCAGCTAGCGACTCCACGCGCAGAGACCCAAAGTCGCGCGTGACGCCCACGTCGGGCCAATAGCGCACGCACTTGTTCTGTGCGCACACACGTTAGTCAGTCAGCTAGTCACTCAACTAGTCAGTCACTCACTCACTCAGTCAGTCAGTCACTCAGTCACTCAGTCAGTCAGCTAGTCACTCAGCTAGCGACTCCACGCGCAGAGACCCAAAGTCGCGCGTGACGCCCACGTCGGGCCAATAGCGCACGCACTTGTTCTGTGCGCACGCACATTAGTCAGTCAGCTAGTCACTCAACTAGTCAGTCACTCACTCACTCAGTCAGTCAGTCACTCAGTCACTCAGTCAGTCAGCTAGTCACTCAGCTAGCGACTCCACGCGCAGAGACCCAAAGTCGCGCATGACGCCCACGTCGGGCCAATAGCGCACGCACTTGTTCTGTGCGCACGCACGTTAGTCAGTCAGCTAGTCAGTCAGCTAGTCACTCAGTTAGTCACTCAGTCAGTCAGTCAGTCACTCAGTCAGTCAGCTAGTCACTCAGCTAGCGACTCCACGCGGAGAGACCCAAAGTCGCGCGTGACGCCCACGTCGGGCCAATAGCGCACGCACTTGTTCTGTGCGCACGCACATTAGTCAGTCAGCTAGTCAGTCAGCTAGTCACTCAGTTAGTCACTCAGTCAATCAGTCAGTCACTCAGTCAGTCACTCAGCTAGTCACTCAGCTAGCGACTCCACGCGGAGAGACCCAAAGTCGCGCGTGACGCCCACGTCGGGCCAATAGCGCACGCACTTGTTCTGTGCGCACGCACATTAGTCAGTCAGTCAGCTAGTCACTCAGTTAGTCACTCAGTCAGTCAGTCAGTCACTCAGTCAGTCAACTAGTCAGTCACTCACTCACCCACCCATTCACCCACCCACTCAATAGCGCACGCACTTGTTCTGTGCGTACGCCAACACGCTAGTCAGTCACTCAGTCAGTAACTCAGTCACTCAGCTAGTCACTCGGTCACTCAGTCAGTCACTCAGTCAGTCACTCAGTTACTCACTCAGCCAGTCAGTGAGTCACTCAGTCACTCAGTCAGTCACTCAGTCAGTCACTCAGTCAGTCACTCACTCAGTCACCCACCCACCCACTCACTCACCTGCCCACCCACCCACTCACCCACCCATTCACCCACCCACTCACCCACTCACTCACCCACCCACCCACTCACCCACCCATTTACCCACCCACTCAATAGCGCACGCACTTGTTCTGTACGCAAGCCCACACGTTAGTCAGTCACTCAGTCAGTCAACTAGTCAGTCAGTCACTGAGATAATCACTCACTCAGTCACTCAGTCAGTGACTCAGCCAGTCACTCAGTCAGTCACTCAGTCAGTCACTCAGTCACTCACTCAGTCACTCAGTCACTCACTCAGTCACTCAGCCAGTGACTCAGTCACTCAGTCAGTCAACTAGTCAGCTAGTCACTCAGTCAGTCACTCATTCAGTCACTCAGTTAGTCAGTCACTCAGCTAGTCACTCACTCAGTCACTCACTCACCCACCCACCCACCCACTCACCCACCCACCCACCCACCCACCTACCCACCCACCCACTCACTCACTCACCCACTCACCCACCCACTCACCCAACCACCCACTCACCCACCCACTCACTCACTCACCCACCCACCCACTCACCCACTCACCCACCCACTCACTCACCCACCCACCCACCCACCCACCCACCCACCCACCCACCCACCCACCCACTCACTCACTCACCCACCCACCCCCCCACCCACTCACTCACCCACCCACCCACTCAACCACCCACCCACTCACCCACCCACCCACTCACCCACCCACCCACCCACTCAACCACTCACCCACCCACCCACCCACCCACTCACCCACTCACCCACCCACTCACCCACCCACCCACTCACCCACCCACCCACTCACCCACCCACTCACCCACTCACCCACTCACTCACTCACCCACTCACCCACTCACCCACCCACCCACTCACTCACCCACCCACCCACTCACCCACTCACCCACCCACCCACTCACCCACTCACCCACCCACTCACCCACCCACCCACTCACCTTCCCCCTCTCAACCTCCTTGGTTGTCATGACGACCACGCGTGAGTCCTCCTGGTAAATCATCCTCCAGAAGTCGATGAGGGTCGTTGCCAGGCAACCCTGGGTTGCCACGTAGCGACAGGCAGCCACAGCGCTGTCTGTTATCGAGTACTGGGGGGGTGGGGCAGGGTGGGGGGGGTGGGGGGGTGAGGGGGTGGGGGGGGTGGGGGGGGGAGATGGGGGGTAGGGGGGTGGGGGGGGTGGGGGGGGTGGGGCAGGGTGGGGGGGGTGGGGGGGTGAGGGGGTGGGGGGGGTGGGGGGGGGAGATGGGGGGTAGGGGGGTGGGGGGGGTGGGGGGGGTGGGGCAGGGTGGGGGGGGTGGGGGGGTGAGGGGGTGGGGGGGGTGGGGGGGGGAGATGGGGGGTAGGGGGGTGGGGGGGGTGGGGGGGGTGGGGCAGGGTGGGGGGGGGTGGGGGGGTGAGGGGGTGGGGGGGGTGGGGGGGGGAGATGGGGGGTAGGGGGGTGGGGGGGGTGGGGGGGGTGGGGCAGGGTGGGGGGGGTGGGGGGGTGAGGGGGTGGGGGGGGTGGGGGGGGGAGATGGGGGGTAGGGGGGTGGGGGGGGTGGGGGGGGTGGGGCAGGGTGGGGGGGGTGGGGGGGTGAGGGGGTGGGGGGGGTGGGGGGGGGAGATGGGGGGTAGGGGGGTGGGGGGGGTGGGGGGGGTGGGGCAGGGTGGGGGGGGTGGGGGGGTGAGGGGGTGGGGGGGGTGGGGGGGGGGAGATGGGGGGTAGGGGGGTGGGGGGGGTGGGGGGGTGGGGGATGATGGGAGGAGGTGGGGGGGCATAGGGGGGGGATGGGGGTGGGGGGGATGGGGGGTGGGGGTGGGGGGGGGAGGTGAGGGGGGGGTGGGGGTGGGGGAAGGTGGGGGGAGATGGGGGGAGCGAGGATAATCATGGTGTCACCATGGTTACCGCGAAGATGTTGCCGTGGTTACCGCGGTGGTGTTGCCGTGGTTACTGCGATGGTGTTGCCGTGGTTACCGCGACGGTGTTGCCATGGTTGCTGCGATGGTGTTGCCGTGGTTACCGATACGGTGTTGCCATGGTTACCGTGATGGTGTTGGCGTTGATGTAGTCGGATCCCGGCACGTCTGGGTCTCCGTCCCTCAGCACCACGCGGTTGTGGTCGACTGAGCAACAACAATCAACAACAACAATCAACAACAACAATCAACAACAGTAGCTGAGTGACGGTAGCTGAGAGGGTGTAGCTGTGTGTGTAGCTGTGTGTGTAGCTGTGTGTGTGTGTGTAGCTGTGTGTGTGTAGCTGTGTGTAGCTGTGTGTGTGTAGCTGTGTGTGTGTGTATCTGTGTGTGTAGCTGTGTGTGTGTAGCTGTGTGTGTAGCTGTGTGTGTGTAGCTGTGTGTGTGTAGCTGTGTGTGTGTGTAGCTGTGTGTGTGTAGCTGTGTGTGTGTGTAGCTGTGTGTGTGTGTAGCTGTGTGTGTGTGTATCTGTGTGTGTAGCTGTGTGTGTGTAGCTGTGTGTGTAGCTGTGTGTGTAGCTGTGTGTGTGTAGCTGTGTGTGTAGCTGTGTGTGTGTAGCTGTGTGTGTAGCTGTGTGTGTGTAGCTGTGTGTGTGTAGCTGTGTGTGTAGCTGTGTGTGTAGCTGTGTGTGTGTGTAGCTGTGTGTGTGTAGCTGTGTGTGTAGCTGTGTGTGTGTAGCTGTGTGTGTAGCTGTGTGTGTGTAGCTGTGTGTGTGTGTAGCTGTGTGTGTGTAGCTGTGTGTGTGTGTAGCTGTGTGTGTGTGTAGCTGTGTGTGTGTGTATCTGTGTGTGTAGCTGTGTGTGTGTAGCTGTGTGTGTAGCTGTGTGTGTGTAGCTGTGTGTGTGTAGCTGTGTGTGTGTAGCTGTGTGTGTAGCTGTGTGTGTGTAGCTGTGTGTGTGTGTAGCTGTGTGTGTGTAGCTGTGTGTGTAGCTGTGTGTGTGTAGCTGTGTGTGTAGCTGTGTGTGTGTAGCTGTGTGTGTAGCTGTGTGTGTGTAGCTGTGTGTGTAGCTGAGTGTGTGTAGCTGTGTGTGTGTGTGTGTAGCTGTGTGTGTGTGTAGCTGTGTGTGTGTAGCTGAGTGTGTGTAGCTGTAGCTGAGTGAGTGTGTGTATCTGTGTGTGTGTGTAGCTGTGTGTGTAGCTGTGTGTGTGTATCTGTGTGTGTGTATCTGTGTGTGTGTAGCTGTGTGAGTGTAGCTGTGTGTGTAGCTGAGTGAGTGTGTGTGTAGCTGTGTGTGTGTAGCTGTGTGTGTGTAGCTGTGTGTGTGTAGCTGTAGCTGAGTGAGTGTGTGTGTAGCTGTGTGTAGCTGTAGCTGAGTGAGTGTACCCACACGGCAGGATGTTCTTGTATCGGTTGCGAGGTTTGTTGTGTATCTGTGTGTGTGTGTAGCTGTGTGTGTGTGTAGCTGTAGCTGTGTGTGTAGCTGTGTGTAGCTGTAGCTGTGTGTACCCACACGGCAGGATGTTCTTGTAGCGGTTGCGAGGTTTGTTGTGTATCTGTGTGTGTGTGTAGCTGTGTGTGTGTGTAGCTGTGTGTGTGTGTAGCTGTAGCTGAGTGTGTGTAGCTGAGTGAGTGAGTGCACCCACACGGCAGGATGTTCTTGTAGCGGTTGCGATGTTTGTTATGTAGCTGTGTGTGTGTAGCTGTGTGTGTGTGTAGCTGTGTGTGTGTGTAGCTGTAGCTGAGTGTGTGTAGCTGAGTGAGTGAGTGCACCCACACGGCAGGATGTTCTTGTAGCGGTTGCGATGTTTGTTGTGTAGCTGTGTGTGTGTAGCTGTGTGTGTGTGTGTAGCTGTGTGTGTAGCTGTAGCTGAGTGTGTGTAGCTGAGTGAGTGAGTGCACCCACACGGCAGGATGTTCTTGTAGCGGTTGCGATGTTTGTTGTGTATCTGTGTGAGTGTAGCTGTGTGTGTGTATCTGTGTGTGTGTATCTGTGTGTAGCTGTAGCTGAGTGAGTGTGTGTGTAGCTGTAGCTGAGTGAGTGTGCACCCACACGGCAGGATGTTCTTGTATCGGTTGCGATGTTTGTTGTGTAGCTGAGTGTGTGTAGCTGTGTGTGTAGCTGTGTGTGTGTAGCTGTAGCTGTGTGTGTAGCTGTGTGTGTATCTGTGTGTGTGTAGCTGTGTGTGTGTAGCTGTGTGTGTAGCTGTGTGTGTAGCTGAGTGAGTGTGAGTGTAGCTGTAGCTGAGTGAGTGTGTGTAGCTGTAGCTGAGTGCACCCACACGGCAGGATGTTCTTGTAGCGGTTGCGATGTTTGTTGTGTAGCTGTGTGTGTGTAGCTGTGTGTGTGTGTGTAGCTGTGTGTGTGTAGCTGTGTGTGTAGCTGAGTGAGTGTAGCTGTAGCTGTGTGCACCCACACGGCAGGATGTTCTTGTATCGGTTGCGATGTTTGTTGTGCGGCTGTTGCCCCTCGCTGCGGCTGTACAGCAGGTTCCCCTCCAGCTGCTGCAGCAACTGGAGCAGTCAACAACATCAACAACATCAACAACATCAACAACATCATCATCAACATCAACATCAACAACATCAACAACAACATCAACAACATCAACAACATCAACAACATCAACAACATCAACAACAACATCAACAACATCAACAACAACATCAACAACATCAACAACATCTACATCAACATCATCATTAACATCATCATCAACAACATCAACAACAACATCAACAACATCATCAACAACATCAACAACAACATCTACATCAACATCAACAACATTAACAACATCAACAACATCAACAACAACAACATCAACATCAACAACATCATCATCAACAACATCAACAACATCAACAACATCATCAACAACATCAACAACATCAACAACATCAACAACATCAACATCAACAACATCATCAACATCAACAACAACAACATCAACAACATCAACAACATCAACAACATCATCATCAACAACATCATCATCAACAACATCAACAACATCAACAACATCAACAACAACATCAACAACATCATCATCAACAACATCATCATCAACAACATCAACAACATCAACAACATCAACAACATCAACAACAACATCAACAACATCATCATCAACAACATCATCAACAACATCATCATCAACATCAACAACATCAACAACATCAACAACAATAACATCAACAACATCAACAACATCAACAACAACATCAACAACATCAACAACAACATCAACAACATCAACAACATCAACAACAACATCAACAACATCAACAACATCAACAACAACATCAACAACATCAACAACATCATCATCAACATCAACAACATCAACAACAACAACATCAACAACAACAACAACATCAACAACAACAATAACATCATCATCAACATCAACAACATCAACATCAACAACATCAAGAACAACATCGTCAACATCAACAACATCATCATCAACATCATCATCAACAACATCATCAACATCATCATCAACAACAATAACATCAACAACATCATCATCAACAACATCAACAACATCAACAACATCAACATCATCATCAACATCATCATCAACATCAACAACATCAACAACAACAACATCAACAACAACAATAACATCATCATCAACATCAACAACATCAACATCAACAACATCAACAACATCAACAACATCATCATCAACATCAACAACATCAACAACAACAACATCAACAACATCATCATCAACAACATCAACAACATCAACAACATCAACAACATCAACAACATCATCATCAACATCAACAACATCAACAACAACAACATCAACAACAACAATAACATCATCATCAACATCAACAACATCAACATCAACAACATCAACAACATCAACAACATCATCATCAACATCAACAACAATAACATCAACAACATCAACAACATCAACAACAACATCAACAACATCAACAACAACATCAACAACATCAACAACATCAACAACAACATCAACAACATCAACAACATCAACAACAACATCAACAACATCAACAACATCATCATCAACATCAACAACATCAACAACAACAACATCAACAACAACAACAACATCAACAACAACAATAACATCATCATCAACATCAACAACATCAACATCAACAACATCAAGAACAACATCGTCAACATCAACAACATCATCATCAACATCATCATCAACAACATCATCAACATCATCATCAACAACAATAACATCAACAACATCATCATCAACAACATCAACAACATCAACAACATCAACATCATCATCAACATCATCATCAACATCAACAACATCAACAACAACAACATCAACAACAACAATAACATCATCATCAACATCAACAACATCAACATCAACAACATCAACAACATCAACAACATCATCATCAACATCAACAACATCAACAACAACAACATCAACAACATCATCATCAACAACATCAACAACATCAACAACATCAACAACATCAACAACATCATCATCAACATCAACAACATCAACAACAACAACATCAACAACAACAATAACATCATCATCAACATCAACAACATCAACATCAACAACATCAACAACATCAACAACATCATCATCAACATCAACAACATCAACAACAACAACATCAACAACATCAACATCATCATCAACAACATCAACAACATCATCAACATCAACAACATCAACATCAACATCAACAACATCAACAACATCAACATCAACAACATCAAGAACAACATCGTCAACATCAACAACATCAACAACAACAACATCAACAACATCAACAACATCATCATCGTAAAGATCATCAGCAGCAGCATCATCATCAACATCATCATCAACATCATCATCATCAACATCATCATCAACATCATCATCAACATCATCATCAACAACATCATCAACATCATCATCATCAACATCATCATCAACATCATCATCATCAACATCATCATCAACATCATCATCAACATCATCATCAACATCATCATCAACATCATCATCAACAACATCAGCAACATCATCATCATCAACATCATCATCAACATCATCATCAACATCATCATCAACATCATCATCAACAACATCATCAACATCATCATCAACAACATCATCAACATCATCATCAACATCATCATCAACAACATCATCAACAACATCATCAACAACATCAGCAACATCATCATCATCAACATCATCATCAACATCATCATCAACATCATCATCAACATCATCATCAACAACATCATCAACATCATCATCAACAACATCATCAACATCATCATCAACATCATCATCAACAACATCATCAACATCATCATCAACAACATCATCAACATCATCATCAACATCATCATCAACATCATCATCATCAACATCAGCAGCAGCATCATCATCAACAACATCATCAACATCATCATCAACAACATCATCAACATCATCATCAACAACATCATCAACATCATCATCAACAACATCATCAACATCATCATCATCAACATCAGCAGCAGCATCATCATCAACAACATCATCAACATCATCATCAACATCATCATCAACATCATCATCAACAACATCATCAACATCATCATCAACAACATCATCAACATCATCATCAACATCATCATCAACAACATCATCAACATCATCATCATCAACATCATCATCAACATCATCATCAACAACATCATCATCAACAACATCATCATCAACATCATCATCAACAACATCATCATCATCAACATCATCATCATCAACATCATCATCAACAACATCATCATCAACAACATCATCATCAACATCATCATCAACAACATCATCATCATCAACATCATCATCATCAACATCATCATCAACATCATCATCATCAACAACATCAACATCATCATCAACAACATCAGCAGCAGCATCATCATCAACATCATCATCAACATCATCATCATCAACATCATCATCAACATCATCATCAACATCATCATCAACAACATCATCAACATCATCATCATCAACATCATCATCAACATCATCATCAACAACATCATCATCAACAACATCATCATCAACATCATCATCAACAACATCATCATCATCAACATCATCATCATCAACATCATCATCATCAACATCATCATCAACAACATCATCATCATCAACATCATCATCATCAACATCATAATCAACAACATCATCATCATCAACATCATCATCATCAACATCATCATCATCAACATCATCATCATCAACATCATCATCAACATCATCATCATCAACATCATCATCATCATCAACATCATCATCAACATCATCATCATCAACATCATCATCATCAACATCATCATCATCAACATCATCATCAACAACATCATCATCAACATCATCATCAACATCATCATCATCAACAACATCAACATCATCATCAACATCATCATCATCAACATCATCATCATCAACATCATCATCAACAACATCATCATCAACAACATCATCATCAACATCATCATCAACAACATCATCATCATCAACATCATCATCATCAACATCATCATCAACATCATCATCATCATCAACAACATCATCATCAACATCATCATCAACAACATCAGCAGCAGCATCATCATCAACATCAGCAGCAGCATCATCATCAACAACATCATCAACATCATCATCAACATCATCATCAACATCATCATCAACAACATCATCAACATCATCATCAACAACATCATCAACATCATCATCAACATCATCATCAACAACATCATCAACATCATCATCATCAACATCATCATCAACATCATCATCAACAACATCATCATCAACAACATCATCATCAACATCATCATCAACAACATCATCATCATCAACATCATCATCATCAACATCATCATCAACAACATCATCATCAACAACATCATCATCAACATCATCATCAACAACATCATCATCATCAACATCATCATCATCAACATCATCATCAACATCATCATCATCAACAACATCAACATCATCATCAACAACATCAGCAGCAGCATCATCATCAACATCATCATCAACATCATCATCATCAACATCATCATCAACATCATCATCAACATCATCATCAACAACATCATCAACATCATCATCATCAACATCATCATCAACATCATCATCAACAACATCATCATCAACAACATCATCATCAACATCATCATCAACAACATCATCATCATCAACATCATCATCATCAACATCATCATCATCAACATCATCATCAACAACATCATCATCATCAACATCATCATCATCAACATCATAATCAACAACATCATCATCATCAACATCATCATCATCAACATCATCATCATCAACATCATCATCATCAACATCATCATCAACATCATCATCATCAACATCATCATCATCATCAACATCATCATCAACATCATCATCATCAACATCATCATCATCAACATCATCATCATCAACATCATCATCAACAACATCATCATCAACATCATCATCAACATCATCATCATCAACAACATCAACATCATCATCAACATCATCATCATCAACATCATCATCATCAACATCATCATCAACAACATCATCATCAACAACATCATCATCAACATCATCATCAACAACATCATCATCATCAACATCATCATCATCAACATCATCATCAACATCATCATCATCATCAACAACATCATCATCAACATCATCATCAACAACATCAGCAGCAGCATCATCATCAACATCATCATCAACATCATCATCATCAACATCATCATCAACATCATCATCAACATCATCATCAACAACATCATCAACATCATCATCATCAACATCATCATCAACATCATCATCAACAACATCATCATCATCAACATCATCATCAACATCATCATCATCATCAACATCATCATCATCAACATCATCATCATCAATATCATAATCAACAACATCATCATCATCAACATCATCATCATCAACATCATAATCAACAACATCATCATCATCAACATCATCATCATCAACATCATCATCATCAACATCATCATCATCAACATCATCATCAACAACATCATCATCATCAACATCATCATCATCAACATCATAATCAACAACATCATCATCATCAACATCATCATCATCAACATCATCATCATCAACATCATCATCATCAACATCATCATCAACATCATCATCATCAACATCATCATCATCATCAACATCATCATCAACATCATCATCATCAACATCATCATCATCAACATCATCATCATCAACATCATCATCATCAACATCATCATCATCAACATCATCATCAACAACATCATCATCATCAACATCATCATCATCAACATCATCATCATCAACATCATCATCATCAACATCATCATCATCAACATCATCATCATCAACATCATCATCATCAACATCATCATCAACAACATCATCATCATCAACATCATCATCAACAACATCATCATCATCAACATCATCATCATCAACATCATCATCATCAACATCATCATCATCAACATCATCATCATCAACATCATCATCATCAACATCATCATCAACATCATCATCATCAACAACATCATCATCATCAACATCATCATCATCAACATCATCATCATCAACATCATCATCATCAACAACATCATCATCATCAACATCATCATCATCAACATCATCATCATCAACATCATCATCATCAACATCATCATCAACATCATCATCATCAACAACATCATCATCAACATCATCATCAACAACATGATCATCATCAACATCATCATCATCAACATCATCATCATCAACATCATCATCAACAACATCATCATCATCAACATCATCATCATCAACATCATCATCATCAACATCATCATCAACAACATCATCATCATCAACATCATCATCATCAACATCATCATCATCAACATCATCATCATCAACATCATCATCATCATCAACATCATCATCATCAACATCATCATCATCAACATCATCATCATCAACATCATCATCATTAACATCATCATCAACATCATCATCAACATCATCAACATCATCATCATCAACATCATCAACATCATCATCATTAACATCATCATCAACATCATCATCATCATCAACATCATCATCATCAACATCATCATCAACATCATCATCAACATCATCATCAACATCATCAACATCATCATCAACATCATCAACATCATCATCATTAACATCATCATCAACATCATCAACATCATCAACATCATCATCATCATCAACATCATTGGGGGTTGTGGCGTGGTGGTTATGGTTGTTGTGGCGGATACGGGGGTGGTGGTGTGTTGTTGTGGTTGTGGTTGTTGTTGTTGTGGTTGTGGTTGTTGTTGTTGTTGTTGTGGCTGTTGTGGCTGTTGTGGTTGTTGTGGTGGTTGTTGTGGTTGTGGTTGTGGTTGTTGTTGTTGTGGTTGTGGTTGTGGTTGTGGTTGTTGTTGTTGTGGCTGTTGTGGTTGTTGTGGTTGTTGTGGTTGTTGTTGTTGTTGTTGTTGTGGTTGTGGCTGTTGTTGTTGTGGTTGTTGTGGTTGTTGTTGTTGTGGTTGTTGTTGTTGTTGTTGTTGTGGTTGTTGTTGTGGTTGTGGTGGTTGTGGTTGTTGTTGTTGTTGTGGTTGTGGTTGTTGTTGTTGTGGTTGTTGTGGTTGTTGTGGTTGTTGTGGTTGTTGTTGTGGTTGTTGTGGTTGTTGTGGTTGTTGTGGTTGTTGTGTCGTAGAACCTCGAACTCGTCCGAGAATCCCCGCTGGGCTCCGTCTGCGTCTCCGCTCAGCTCCTCGACGCGGCGAGACACGTGGCAGGCAGAGATCCGTGTGGAGTAGAGAGGCTGTAGAGACACATATAGTATCAGTACTATAGTAGTAGTACTAGTACTATAGCTGTAGTACTAGTACTATAGTAGTACTATAGTAGTAGTAGAACTAGAGACACGTGGCAGGCAGAGATCCGTGTGGAGTAGAGAGGCTGTAGAGACACATATAGTATCGGTACTATAGTAGTAGTACTAGTACTATAGTAGTACTATAGTACTAGTACTATAGTAGTAGTACTAGTACTATAGTAGTAGTACTAGTACTATAGTAGTACTATAGTACTAGTACTATAGTAGTAGTACTAGTACTATAGTAGTAGTACTAGTACTATAGTAGTACTATAGTACTAGTACTATAGTAGTAGTACTAGTACTATAGTAGTAGTACTAGTACTATAGTAGTACTATAGTACTAGTACTATAGTAGTAGTACTAGTACTATAGTAGTAGTACTAGTACTATAGTAGTACTATAGTACTAGTACTATAGTAGTAGTACTAGTACTATAGTAGTAGTACTAGTACTATAGTAGTACTATAGTACTAGTACTATAGTAGTAGTACTAGTACTATAGTAGTAGTACTAGTACTATAGTAGTACTATAGTACTAGTACTATAGTAGTAGTACTAGTACTATAGTAGTAGTACTAGTACTATAGTAGTAGTACTATAGTACTATAGTAATAGAACTAGAGACACGTGACAGGCAGAGATCCGTGTGGAGTAGAGAGGCTGTAGAGACACATATAGTATCGGTACTATAGTAGTAGTACTAGTACTATAGTAGTAGTACTAGTACTATAGTAATAGAACTAGAGACACGTGGCAGGCAGAGATCCGTGTGGAGTAGAGAGGCTGTAGAGACACATATAGTATCGGTACTATAGTAGTAGTACTAGTACTATAGTAGTAGTACTATAGTACTATAGTAATAGAACTAGAGACACGTGACAGGCAGAGATCCGTGTGGAGTAGAGTGGCTGTAGAGACACATATAGTATCGGTACTATAGTAGTAGTACTAGTACTATAGTAGTAGTACTAGTACTATAGTAATAGAACTAGAGACACGTGGCAGGCAGAGATCCGTGTGGAGTAGAGAGGCTGTAGAGACACATATAGTATCAGTACTATAGTAGTAGTACTAGTACTATAGTAGTAGTACTAGTACTATAGTAATAGAACTAGAGACACGTGGCAGGCAGAGATCCGTGTGGAGTAGAGAGGCTGTAGAGACACATATAGTATCGGTA
>NW_027621417.1:0-22587 GCF_964198595.1 Lampetra fluviatilis | reverse complement strand
ATAGTGTAGTGTATAGTGTAGTAGTGTATAGTGTAGTAGTGTATAGTGTAGTAGTAGTAGTAGTGTATAGTGTAAGTGTATAGTGTAGTAGTGTATAGTGTAGTAGTGTATAGTGTAGTGTATAGTGTAGTGTATAGTGTAGTGTATAGTGTAGTGTATAGTTTAGTAGTGTATAGTGTAGTGTATAGTGTAGTGTATAGTGTAGTAGTGTATAGTGTAGTAGTGTATAGTGTAGTAGTGTATAGTGTAGTAGTGTATAGTGTAGTGTATAGTGTAGTAGTGTATAGTGTAGTGTATAATGTAGTAGTGTATAGTGTAGTGTATAGTGTAGTGTATAGTGTAGTGTATAGTGTAGTGTATAGTGTAGTAGTGTATAGTGTAGTGTATAGTGTAGTGTATAGTGTACTGTAGTAGTGTATAGTGTAGTGTAGTAGTGTAGTGTAGTAGTGTATAGTGTAGTGCTAGTAGTGTATAGTGTAGTAGTGTATAGTGTAGTAGTGTAGTGTATAGTGTAATGTATAGTGTAGTAGTGTATAGTGTAGTAGTGTATAGTGTAGTGTAGTAGTGTATAGTGTAGTGTAGTAGTGTTATAGTGTAGTAGTGTATAGTGTAGTGAATAGTGTAGTGTAGTAGTGTATAGTGTAGTGTATAGTGTAGTGTATAGTGTAGTGTAGTAGTGTATAGTGTAGTGTAGTAGTGTATAGTGTATCGTGTAGTAGTGTATAGTGTAGTGTATAGTGTAGTGTAGTAGTGTATAGTGTAGTGTAGTAGTGTATAATGTAGTGTAGTAGTGTATAGTGTAGTAGTGTATAGTGTAGTGAATAGTGTAGTGTAGTAGTGTATAGTGTAGTGTATAGTGTAGTGTAGTAGTGTATAGTGTAGTGTAGTAGTGTATAGTGTAGTGTAGTAGTAGTGTATAGTGTAGTGTATAGTGTAGTGTATAATGTAGTGTAGTAGTGTATAGTGTAGTAGTGTATAGTGTAGTGTAGTAGTGTATAGTGTAGTAGTGTATAGTGTAGTGTAGTAGTGTATAGTGTAGTGTAGTAGTGTATAGTGTAGTGTAGTAGTAGTGTATAGTGTAGTGTATAGTGTAGTGTATAATGTAGTGTAATAGTGTATAGTGTAGTAGTGTATAGTGTAGTGTAGTAGTGTATAGTGTAGTAGTGTATAGTGTAGTGTAGAAGTGTATAGTGTAGTGTATAGTGTAGTGTATAATGTAGTGTAGTAGTGTATAGTGTAGTGTATAGTGTAGTGTATAATGTAGTGTAGTAGTGTATAGTGTAGTAGTGTATAGTGTAGTGTATAGTGTAGTGTAGTAGTGTATAGTGTAGGGTATAGTGTAGTGTATAGTGTAGTGTATAGTGTATAGTGTAGTAGTGTATAGTGTAGTAGTGTATAGTGTAGTGTATAGTGTAGTGTATAGTGTATAGTGTAGTAGTGTATAGTGTAGTGTAGTAGTGTATAGTGTAGTAGTGTATAGTGTAGTAGTGTATAGTGTAGAGTAGTAGTGTAGTGTAGTAGTGTATAGTGTAGTGTAGTAGTGTATAGTGTAGTGTAGTAGTGTATAGTGTAGTAGTGTATAGTGTAGTGTATAGTGTAGTAGTGTATAGTGTAGTGTATAGTGTAGTAGTGTATAGTGTAGTGTAGTAGTGTATAGTGTAGTAGTGTATAGTGTAGTAGTGTACAGTGTAGTAGTTTATAGTGTAGTGTATAGTGTAGTAGTGTATAGTGTAGTAGTGTATAGTATAGTATTGTATAGTGTAGTGTAGTAGTGTATAGTGTAGTAGTGTAGTGTAGTGTATAGTGTAGTGTATAGTGTAGTGTATAGTGTAGTGTGTAGTGTAGTGTAGTAGTGTGTAGTGTATAGTATAGTAGTGTATAGTGTAGTGTATAGTGTAGTGTATAGTGTATAGTGTAGTGTAGTAGTGTATAGTGTAGTAGTGTATAGTGTAGTGTAGTAGTGTATAGTGTAGTGTATAGTGTAGTAGTGTATAGTGTAGTGTAGTAGTGTATAGTGTAGTGTATAGTGTATAGTGTAGTAGTATATAGAGTAGTAGTGTATAGTGTAGTAGTGTATAGTGTAGTGTATAGTGTAGTAGTGTATAGTGTAGTAGTGTATAGTGTAGTAGTGTAAAGTGTGTAGTGTAGTAGTGTAGTGTAGTAGTGTATAGTGTAGTGTAGTAGTGTATAGTGTAGTATATAGTGTAGTAGTGTATAGTGTAGTAGTGTATAGTGGTGTAGTGTAGTGTAGTAGTGTAATGTATAGTGTAGTAGTGTATAGTGTAGTAGTGCATAGTGTAGTGTATAGTGTAGTGTATAGTGTCGTGTATAGTGTAGTGTAGTGTATAGTGTAGTAGTGTAGTGTATAGTGTAGTGTATAATGTAGTGTGAAGTTTAGTGTATAGTGTAGTAGTGTATAGTGTAGTGTATAGTGTAGTAGTGTAGTGTATAGTGTAGTAGTGTATAGTGTATAGTTTAGTAGCGTATAGTGTAGTGTATAGTGTAGTAGTGTAGTGTATAGTGTAGTGTATAGTGTAGTGTATAGTGTAATAGTGTATAGTGTAGTGTATAGTGTAGTAGTGTATAGTGTAGTGTATAGTGTAGTGTATAGTGTAGTGTATAGTGTAGTAGTGTATAGTGTAGTAGTGTATAGTGTAGTAGTGTATAGTGAAGTGTATAGTGTAGTAGTGTATAGTGTAGTAGTGTATAGTGTAGTAGTGTATAGTGTAGTAGTGTATAGTGTAGTAGTGTATAGTGTAGTGTATAGTGTAGTGTATAGTGTAGTAGTGTATAGTGTAGTGTAGTAGTGTATAGTGTAGTGTATAGTGTAGTGTATAGTGTAGTGTATAGTGCAGTGTATAGTGTAGTGTATAGTGTAGTGTATAGTGTAGTGTATAGTGTACTAGTGTATAGTGTAGTGTATAGTGTAGTAGTGTATAGTGTATTGTATAGTGTAGTAGTGTATAGTGTAGTGTATAGTGTAGTAGTGTATAGTGTAGTGTATAGTGTAGTGTATAGTGTAGTGTATAGTGTAGTGTATAGTGTAGTAGTGTATAGTGTAGTGTATAGTGTAGTAGTGCTATAGTGTAGTGTATAGTGTAGTAGTGTATAGTGTAGTGTATAGTGTAGTAGTGTATAGTGTAGTGTAGTAGTGCATAGTGTAGTGTATAGTGTAGTAGTGTATAGTGTAGTGTATAGTGTAGTGTATAGTGTAGTAGTGTATAGTGTAGTGTATAGTGTAGTAGTGTATAGTGTAGTGTATAGTGTAGTGTATAGTGTAGTAGTGTATAGTGTAGTAGTGTATAGTGTAGTAGTGTATAGTGTAGTGTATAGTGTAGTAGTGTATAGTGTAGTAGTGTATAGTGTAGTGTATAGTGTAGTGTATAGTGTAGTGTATAGTGTAGTGTATAGTGTAGTAGTGTATAGTGTAGTGTATAGTGTAGTGTATAGTGTAGTAGTGTATAGTGTAGTAGTGTATAGTGTAGTAGTGTATAGTGTAGTGTATAGTGTAGTGTATAGTGTAGTAGTGTATAGTGTAGTGTATAATGTAGTAGTGTATAGTGTAGTGTAGTGTATAGTGTAGTGTATAGTGTAGTGTATAGTGTAGTGTATAGTGTAGTAGTGTATAGTGTAGTAGTGTATAGTGTAGTAGTGTATAGTGTAGTGTATAGTGTAGTGTATAGTGTACTGTAGTAGTGTATAGTGTAGTGTAGTAGTGTAGTGTAGTAGTGTATAGTGTAGTGTAGTAGTGTATAGTGTAGTAGTGTATAGTGTAGTAGTGTAGTGTATAGTGTAATGTATAGTGTAGTAGTGTATAGTGTAGTAGTGTATAGTGTAGTGTAGTAGTGTATAGTGTAGTGTAGTAGTGTATAGTGTAGTAGTGTATAGTGTAGTGAATAGTGTAGTGTAGTAGTGTATAGTGTAGTGTATAGTGTAGTAGTGTATAGTGTAGTGTAGTAGTGTATAGTGTATCGTGTAGTAGTGTATAGTGTAGTGTATAGTGTAGTAGTGTATAGTGTAGTGTATAGTGTAGTGTATAGTGTAGTGTAGTAGTGTATAGTGTAGTGTAGTAGTGTATAATGTAGTGTAGTAGTGTATAGTGTAGTAGTGTATAGTGTAGTGAATAGTGTAGTGTAGTAGTGTATAGTGTAGTGTATAGTGTAGTGTAGTAGTGTATAGTGTAGTGTAGTAGTGTATAGTGTAGTGTAGTAGTAGTGTATAGTGTAGTGTATAGTGTAGTGTATAATGTAGTGTAGTAGTGTATAGTGTAGTAGTGTATAGTGTAGTGTAGTAGTGTATAGTGTAGTAGTGTATAGTGTAGTGTATAGTGTAGTGTAGTAGTGTATAGTGTAGTGTAGTAGTAGTGTATAGTGTAGTGTATAGTGTAGTGTATAATGTAGTGTAATAGTGTATAGTGTAGTAGTGTATAGTGTAGTGTAGTAGTGTATAGTGTAGTAGTGTATAGTGTAGTGTAGTAGTGTATAGTGTAGTGTATAGTGTAGTGTATAAAGTAGTGTAGTAGTGTATAGTGTAGTGTATAGTGTAGTGTATAATGTAGTGTAGTAGTGTATAGTGTAGTAGTGTATAGTGTAGTGTATAGTGTAGTGTAGTAGTGTATAGTGTAGTGTATAGTGTAGTGTATAGTGTAGTGTATAGTGTATAGTGTAGTAGTGTATAGTGTAGTGTATAGTGTAGTGTAGTAGTGTATAGTGTAGTGTAGTAGTGTATAGTGTAGTAGTGTATAGTGTAGTAGTGTATAGTGTAGTAGTGTATAGTGTAGTAGTGTATAGTGTAGTGTAGTAGTGTATAGTGTAGTGTAGTAGTGTATAGTGTAGTGTAGTAGTGTATAGTGTAGTGTAGTAGTGTATAGTGTAGTAGTGTATAGTGTAGTAGTGTATAGTGTAGTAGTGTATAGTGTAGTGTATAGTGTAGTAGTGTATAGTGTAGTGTAGTAGTGTATAGTGTAGTAGTGTATAGTGTAGTGTATAGTGTAGTAGTGTACAGTGTAGTAGTTTATAGTGTAGTGTAGTAGTGTATAGTATAGTATTGTATAGTGTAGTAGTGTATAGTGTAGTAGTGTAGTGTATAGTGTAGTGTAGTAGTGTAGTGTATAGTGTAGTGTATAGTGTAGCAGTGTATAGTGTAGTAGTGTATAGTGTAGTAGTGTATAGTGTAGTAGTGTATAGTGTAGTAGTGTATAGTGTAGTGTAGTAGTGTATAGTGTAGTGTATAGTGTATAGTGTAGTGTGTAGTGTAGTGTGTAGTGTAGTGTATAGTGTAGTGTGTAGTGTAGTGTAGTAGTGTGTAGTGTATAGTATAGTAGTGTATAGTGTAGTGTATAGTGTAGTGTCAAGTGTAGTGTAGTAGTGTATAGTGTAGTGTATAGTGTAGTGTAGTAGTGTATAGTGTAGTGTAGTAGTGTATAGTGTAGTGTAGTAGTGTAGTGTATAGTGTAGTGTATAGTGTATAGTGTAGTGTAGTAGTGTATAGTGTAGTAGTGTATAGTGTAGTGTAGTAGTGTATAGTGTAGTGTAGTAGTGTATAGTGTAGTGTATAGTGTAGTAGTGTATAGTGTAGTGTAGTAGTGTAGTAGTGTATAGTGTAGTGTATAGTGTATAGTGTAGTGTATAGTGTAGTAGTGTATAATGTATAGTGTAGTAGTGTATAGTGTAGTGTATAGTGTAGTAGTGTATAGTGTAGTAGTGTATAGTGTGTAGTGTAGTAGTGTAGTGTAGTAGTGTATAGTGTAGTGTAGTAGTGTATAGTGTAGTAGTGTAAAGTGTGTAGTGTAGTAGTGTAGTGTAGTAGTGTATAGTGTAGTGTAGTAGTGTATAGTGTAGTATATAGTGTAGTAGTGTATAGTGTAGTAGTGTATAGTGTAGTAGTGTATAGTGGTGTAGTGTAGTGTAGTAGTGTAATGTATAGTGTAGTAGTGTATAGTGTAGTAGTGCATAGTGTAGTGTATAGTGTAGTGTATAGTGTCGTGTATAGTGTAGTGTATAGTGTAGTGTATAGTGTAGTGTGTAGTGTAGTGTATAGTGTAGTAGTGTAGTGTATAGTGTAGTGTATAATGTAGTAGTGTAGTGTATAGTGTAGTAGTGTATAGTGTATAGTTTAGTAGCGTATAGTGTAGTGTATAGTGTAGTAGTGTAGTGTATAGTGTAGTGTATAGTGTAGTGTAGTAGTGTATAGTGTAGTGTAGTAGTGTATAGTGTAGTAGTGTATAGTATAGTAGTGTATAGTGTAGTAGTGTAGTGTGTAGTGTAGTGTGTAGTGTATAGTGTAGTGTGTAGTGTATAGTGTAAAGTAGTAGTGTAGTGTGTAGTGTAGTAGTGTGTAGTGTAGTAGTGTAGTAGTGTATAGTGTAGTAGTGTATAGTGTAGTGTAGTAGTGTAGTAGTGTAGTGTATAGTGTAGTGTATAGTGTAGTGTAGTAGTGTATAGTTTAGTGTATAGTGTAGTGTAGTAGTGTATAGTTTAGTGTATAGTGTAGTGTATAGTGTAGTGTAGTAGTGTATAGTGTAGTGTAGTGTGTAGTGTATAGTGTAGTAGTGTATAGTGTAGTAGTGTATAGTGTAGTAGTGTATAGTGTAGTGTGTAGTGTAGTAGTGTAGTGTATAGTGTAGTGTATAGTGTAGTGTAGTAGTGTATAGTGTAGTGTATAGTGTAGTGTAGTAATGTATAGTGTAGTAGTGTATAGTGTAGTAGTGTAGTGTAGTGTGTAGTGTATAGTGTAATGTAGTAGTGTATAGTGTAGTAGTGTAGTAGTGTATATTGTAGTGTAGTAGTGTAGTGTATAGTGTAGTAGTGTAGTGTAGTAGTATATAGTGTAGTGTAGTAGTGTATAGTGTAGTAGTGTATAGTGTATAAGTGTATAGTGTAGTGTAGTAGTGTATAGTGTAGTAGTGTATAGTGTATACGTGTATAGTGTAGTAGTGTATAGTGTAGTAGTGTATAGTGTGTAGTGTATAGTGTGTAGTGTATAGTGTAGTAGTGTATAGTGTAGTAGTGTAGTGTAGTAGTGTATAGTGTAGTGTATAGTGTAGTGTAGTAGTGTATAGTGTAGTAGTGTATAGTGTAGTAGTGTATAGTGTAGTAGTGTAGTAGTGTATAGTGTAGTGTAGTAGTGTATAATGTAGTAGTGTAGAGTGTAGTAGTGTATAGTGTAGTAGTGTATAGTGTAGTAGTGTATAGTGTAGTGTAGTAGTGTATAGTGTAGTGTAGTAGTGTATAGTGTAGTGTAGTGTAGTAGTGTATAGTGTAGTGTAGTAGTGTATAGTGTAGTGTAGTAGTGTGTAGTGTAGTGTAGTAGTGTAGTAGTGTATAGTGTAGTGTATAGTGTAGTAGTGTATAGTGTAGTAGTGTGTCGTGTATAGTGTAGTGTATAGTGTAGTAGTGTATAATGTAGTAGTGTATATAGTGTAGTAGTGTATAGTGTAGTATAATGTGTAGTGTATAGTGTGTAGTGTAGTGTATAGTGTCGTGTATAGTGTAATGTATAGTGTAGTAGTGTATAGTGTAGAGTATAGTGTCGTGTATAGTGTAGTGTATAGTGCAGTGTGTAGTGTATAGAGTATAGTAGTTGTTGTTTTAAAGTGTCAATGTTGATCTGTTTGTTGTTGATATTGTTGGAATGCTTTACCAGGACGCTTTTAAAAGTGGAACGTCTCGCTCAGGTAAAGCTGCTCATACACCACCAGCACAGTAGTGTATAGTGTAGTAGTGTATAGTGTAGTGTAGTGGTGTATAGTGTAGTGTAGTAGTGTATAGTATAGTGTAGTGGTGTATAGTGTAGTGTATAGTGTATAGTGTAGTGTAGTGGTGTATAGTGTAGTAGTGTATAGTGTAGTAGTGTATAGTGTAGTGTAGTGGTGTATAGTGTAGTGTAGTAGTGTATAGTGTAGTGTAGTGGTGTATAGTGTAGTGTAGTGGTGTATAGTGTAGTGTAGTAGTGTATAGTGTAGTGTAGTGGTGTATAGTGTAGTGCAGTAGTGTATAGTGTAGTGTAGTGGTGTATAGTGTAGTAGTGTATAGTGTAGTAGTGTATAGTGTAGTGTAGTAGTGTATAGTGTAGTGTAGTAGTGTATAGTGTAGTGTAGTAATGTATAGTGTAGTGTAGTAGTAGTGTATAGTGTAGTGTAGTAGTGTATAGTGTAGTGAAGTAGTGTATAGTGTAGTGAAGTAGTGTATAGTGTAGTAGTGTGTAGTGTAGTAGTGTATAGTGTAGTGTATAGTGTAGTGTGTAGTGTAGTGTATAGTGTAGTGTATAGTGTAGTAGTGTATAGTGTAGTGTATAGTGTAGTAGTAGTGTATAGTGTAGTAGTGTATAGTGTAGTGTAGTAGTGTATAGTGTAGTAGTGTATAGTGTAGTAGTGTATAGTGTAGTAGTGTATAGTGTAGTGTATAGTGTAGTAGTGTATAGTGTAGTGTAGTAGTGTATAGTGTAGTGTAGTAGTGTATAGTGTAGTAGTGTATAGTGTAGTAGTGTATAGTGTATAGTGTAGTAGTGTATAGTGTAGTGTAGTAGTGTATAGTGTAGTGTAGTAGTGTATAGTGTAGTAGTGTATAGTGTAGTAGTGTATAGTGTAGTAGTGTATAGTGTAGTAGTGTATAGTGTAGTAGTGTATAGTGTAGTAGTGTATAGTGTAGTGTATAGTGTAGTAGTGTATAGTGTAGTAGTGTATAGTGTAGTAGTGTATAGTGTAGTGTATAGTGTAGTAGTGTATAGTGTAGTGTATAGTGTAGTAGTGTATAGTGTATTAGTGTATAGTGTAGTAGTGTATAGTGTAGTAGTGTATAGTGTAGTAGTGTATAGTGTAGTAGTGTATAGTGTATAGTGTAGTAGTGTATAGTGTAGTAGTGTATAGTGTAGTAGTGTATAGTGTAGTAGTGTATAGTGTAGTAGTGTATAGTTTAGTAGTGTATAGTGTAGTAGTGTATAGTGTAGTAGTGTATAGTGTAGTGTATAGTGTAGTGTAGTACCCGATACCCGGCTACCCGTACCCGGCCGGGTATGGGTACGGGTACGGGTAGGGTACGGGTACGGCTGGGTACGGGTACGGGAAAGTACGGGTACGGGTAGGGTACGGGTAGGGTACGGGTAGGGTACGGGTAGGGTACGGGTACGGGTAGGGTACGGGTAGGGTACGGGTAGGGTACGGGTAGGATACGGGTAGGGTACGGGTAGGGTACGGGTACGGGTAGGGTACGGGTAGGGTACGGGTAGGGTACGGGTACGGGTAGGGTACGGGCAGGGTACGGGTAGGGTACGGGTAGGGTACGGGTAGGGTACGGGTAGGGTACGGGTAGGGTACGGGTAGGCCGTGAGTCACTGGTGAGTCACCGTTTGTCACTCATTTCCCAACGTCTTGTGTCTCTTCTCACAATGATGGGGAGGAGAGCGATGGGAGATGATGGGGAGAGAGTGATGGGAGATGCTGGGGAGAGAGTGATGGGAGATGCTGGGGAGAGAGTGATGGGAGATGCTGGGGAGAGAGTGATGGGAGATGCTGGGGAGAGAGCGATGGGAGATGATGGGGAGAGAGTGATGGGAGATGATGGGGAGAGAGTGATGGGAGATGATGGGGAGAGAGTGATGGGAGATGCTGGGGAGAGAGTGATGGGAGATGATGGGGAGGAGAGCGATGGGAGATGCTGGGGAGAGAGTGATGGGAGATGATGGGGAGAGAGTGATGGGAGATGCTGGGGAGAGAGTGATGGGAGATGATGGGGATAGAGTGATGGGAGATGATGGGGAGAGAGTGATGGGAGATGCTGGGGAGAGAGTGATGGGAGATGATGGGGAGGAGAGCGATGGGAGATGCTGGGGAGAGAGTGATGGGAGATGATGGGGAGAGAGTGATGGGAGATGCTGGGGAGAGAGTGATGGGAGATGATGGGGATAGAGTGATGGGAGATGATGGGGAGAGAGTGATGGGAGATGCTGGGGAGAGAGTGATGGGAGATGATGGGGAGAGAGTGATGGGAGATGATGGGGAGGAGAGCGATGGGAGATGCTGGGGAGAGAGTGATGGGAGATGATGGGGAGAGAGTGATGGGAGATGATGGGGAGGAGAGCGATGGGAGATGCTGGGGAGAGAGTGATGGGAGATGATGGGGAGAGAGTGATGGGAGATGATGGGGAGGAGAGCGATGGGAGATGCTGGGGAGAGAGCGATGGGAGATGATGGGGAGAGAGTGATGGGAGATGCTGGGGAGAGAGTGATGGGAGATGCTGGGGAGAGAGTGATGGGAGATGATGGGGAGAGAGAACGGGGGGAGATGATGGGGAGAGAGTGATGGGAGATGATGGGGAGAGAGTGATGGGAGATGCTGGGGAGAGAGTGATGGGAGATGCTGGGGAGAGAGTGATGGGAGATTATGGGGAGGAGAGCGATGGGAGATGCTGGGGAGAGAGTGATGGGAGATGCTGGGGAGAGAGTGATGGGAGATGATGGGGAGGAGAGCGATGGGAGATGATGGGGAGAGAGTGATGGGAGATGATGGGGAGAGAGCGATGGGAGATGATGGGGAGAGAGTGATGGGAGATGATGGGGAGAGAGTGATGGGAGATGATGGGGAGAGAGTGATGGGAGATGCTGGGGAGAAAGTGATGGGAGATGATGGGGAGGAGAGCGATGGGAGATGATGGGGAGAGAGTGATGGGAGATGATGGGGAGAGAGTGATGGGAGATGCTGGGGAGAGAGTGATGGGAGATGCTGGGGAGAGAGTGATGGGAGATGATGGGGAGAGAGCGATGGGAGATGATGGGGAGAGAGTGATGGGAGATGATGGGGAGAGAGAACGGGGGGAGATGATGGGGAGAGAGTGATGGGAGATGATGGGGAGAGAGAACGGGGGGAGATGATGGGGAGAGAGTGATGGGAGATGATGGGGAGAGAGTGATGGGAGATGATGGGGAGAGAATGATGGGGAGAGAGTGATGGGAGATGATGGGGAGAGAGTGATGGGAGATGATGGGGAGAGAGTGATGGGAGATGATGGGGAGAGAGTGATGGGAGATGATGGGGAGAGAGTGATGGGAGATGATGGGGAGAGAGTGATGGGAGATGATGGGGAGAGTGCGATGGGAGATGATGGGAAGGAGAGCGATGGGAGATGATGGGGAGAGAGAACGGGGGGAGATGCTGGGGAGAGAGTGATGGGAGATGATGGGGAGGTGAAAAAGACATTTGAAAAGAACGTTTATTGAGATGAGATAGAATCAAACCACCCGCGCCTGCAACGTGGCTTCATCCCAGACGTCGCTAATCGGGTACCCGATACCCGTACCCTACCCGATACCCGGCCGGGTACGGGTAGGGTACGGGTAGGGTACGGGTAGGGTAGGGTACGGGTACGGGTAGGGTACGGGTAGGGTACGGGTACGGGTAGGGTACGGGTAGGGTACGAGTAGGGTACGGGTAGGGTACGGGTACGGGTAGGGGTAGGGTACGGGTAGGGTACGGGTAGGGTACGGGTACGGGTACGGGTAGGGTACGGGTAGGGTACGGGTAGGGTATGGGTAGGGTACGGGTAGGGTATGGGTACGGGTAGGGTACGGGTAGGGTACGGGTACGGGTAGGGTACGGGTAGGGTAGGGTAGGGTACAGGTAGGGTACGGGTAGGGTACGGGTACGGGTAGGGTACGGGTAGGGTACGGGTAGGGTACGGGTAGGGTACGGGTACGGGTAGGGTACGGGTAGGGTAGGGTACGGGTAGGGGTAGGGTACGGGTAGGGTACGGGTAGGGTACGGGTTTCGGGCAGCCGATGTTCACTGCAGGAGCGAGAGGGACAGATCGGGGGGTAGCAGAGACAACACCGCTGGTCAATGTTGACGTGAAAGTCGTCGAGAGGCAAATGAAAGCGACGGCCGTCGAAGGCTCACGGACATGAGGGCGTCATGATGTAGGGGTCAAGCAAGCAGGCAACCACCATCACTACCACAACCACCCCCACAACCACAACCACCACCACAACCAACACGATCACTGCCACAACCGCCACCACCACGGCCACCCCCACCATCATCACCACCACCATCACCACCACCCCCATCATCACCACCACCACCATCACCGCTATCACCACCACCACCACCACCCCCACCACCACCACCACCCCCACCACCACCCCCTCCACCACCCCCACCACCACCACCATCACCACCACCATCACCACCACCCCCCCCCCCCACCACCACCCCCACCACCCCCACCACCACCACCACCACCCCCACCACCACCTCCACCACCACCACCCCCACCATCACCACCACCCCCCCCCCCCCCACCACCACCCCCACCACCCCCAACACCACCACTACCACCCCCACCACCACCACCTCCACCACCACCACCACCACCCCCACCATCACCACCACCCCCCCCCCACCACCACCACCCCCACCACCACCGCCACCACCCCCACCACCACCACCGCCACCATCACCACCACCCCACCACCACCACCACCCCACCACCACCACCACCCCACCACCACCACCACCACCACGTCACCACCACCCCACCACCACCACCACGTCACCACCACCCCCACCACCACCACCACCTCCACGTCACCACCACCCCACCACCACCACCACCACGTCACCACCACCCCACCACCACCACCACCACCACCACCTCCACGTCACCACCACCACCACGTCACCACCACCCCCACCACCCCCACCACCACCACCACCACCTCCACCACCATCACCACCATCACCACCATCACCACCCCCACCACCACCATCACTCCCACCACCACCACTACCTCCACGTCACCACCACCACCATCACCACCACCACCACCATCACTCCCACCACCACCACTACCTCCACGTCACCACCACCACCATCACCACCACCACCACCATCACCACCACCACCACCATCACCACCACCACCACCATCACCACCACCACCACCACCACCGCAATTGCAACAAACGAAGATTACGAATCAGTAGAGATAACACGACGGCAACTGGAAACACTCAACAAGTCCACGTGACGTGGGGTCACGTGGCGTGACGTCACGTGACGTCACGTCACGTGACGCTGTAAACGGCGGCAGCTCGGGGCACGAAAAGCTTATCGCAGGAACCGTCGGCCATTGATGGGGCGTGTTAGTGTCGGAGTGTGTGTCACTGTGTGTGTGTGTGTCACTGTGTGTGTGTGTGTCTGTGTGTGTGTCTGTGTGTGTGTGTCTGTGTGTGTGTGTCACTGTGTGTGTGTGTCTGTGTGTGTGTCTGTGTGTGTGTGTCTGTGTGTGTCTGTGTGTGTGTGTCACTGTGTGTGTGTGTGTCACTGTGGGTGTGTGTGTGTCACTGTGTGTGTGTCACTGTGTGTGTGTGTCACTGTGTGTGTGTGTCACTGTGTGTGTGTGTGTGTTAGTGTGTGTGTGTGTCTGTGTGTGTGTGTTAGTGTGTGTGTGTCTGTCTGTGTGTGTCACTGTGTGTGTGTGTGTCTGTGTGTGTGTGTCACTGTGTGTGTGTGTCTGTGTGTGTGTCTGTGTGTGTGTGTCTGTGTGTGTGTCTGTGTGTGTGTCTGTGTGTGTGTCACTGTGGGTGTGTGTCACTGTGTGTGTGTCTGTGTGTGTGTGTCTGTGTCTGTGTGTCTGTGTTAGTGTGTGTCACTGTGTGTGTGTATGTTAGTGTGTGTCTGTGTTAGTGTGTGTTAGTGTCGGAGTGTGTGTCACTGTGTGTGTGTGTGCTAGTGTGTGTGTGTCTGTGTGTGTGTGTCTGTGTGTGTGTGTCTGTGTGTGTGTGTCACTGTGTGTGTGTCACTGTGTGTGTGTGTGCTAGTGTGTGTGTGTGTGTTAGTGTGTGTGTGTTAGTGTGTGTGTCTGTCTGTGTGTGTGTGTCACTGTGTGTGTGTGTGTCTGTGTGTGTGTCACTGTGTGTGTGTGTGCTAGTGTGTGTGTGTCTGTCTGTGTGTGTGTGTCACTGTGTGTGTCACTGTGTGTGTGTGTGTCTGTGTGTGTGTCTGTGTATGTGTGTGTCTGTGTGTGTCACTGTGTGTGTGTCTGTGTGTGTGTTAGTGTCGGAGTGTGTGTGCTAGTGTGTGTGTGTGTGTGTTAGTGTGTGTGTCTGTGTGTGTGTGTCTGTGTGTGTGTGTCACTGTGTGTGTGTCACTGTGTGTGTGTGTGCTAGTGTGTGTGTGTGTGTTAGTGTGTGTGTGTTAGTGTGTGTGTCTGTCTGTGTGTGTGTGTGTGTCACTGTGTGTGTGTGTGTCTGTGTGTGTGTCACTGTGTGTGTGTGTGCTAGTGTGTGTGTGTGTGTGTTAGTGTGTGTGTCTGTCTGTGTGTGTGTGTCACTGTGTGTGTCACTGTGTGTGTGTGTGTCTGTGTGTGTGTCTGTGTATGTGTGTGTCTGTGTGTGTCACTGTGTGTGTGTCTGTGTGTGTGTTAGTGTCGGAGTGTGTGTGCTAGTGTGTGTGTGTGTTAGTGTGTGTGTCTGTCTGTGTGTGTGTCACTGTGTATGTGTGTCACTGTGTGTGTGTGTGTCTGTGTCTGTGTGTCACTGTGTGTGTGTGTGTCTGTGTGTGTGTGTCACTGTGTGTGTGTGTGTGTGTCTGTGTGTGTGTTAGTGTGTGTGTCTGTGTGTGTGTCTGTGTGTGTGTATCTGTGTGTGTGTCACTGTGTGTGTGTGTGTCTGTGTGTCTGTGTTAGTGTGTGTCTGTGTGTGTGTGTGTCTGTGTATCTGTGTGTGTGTTAGTGTGTGTGTCTGTGTGTGTGTCTGTGTGTGTGTATCTGTGTGTGTGTCACTGTGTGTGTGTGTGTCTGTGTGTCTGTGTTAGTGTGTGTCTGTGTATCTGTGTGTGTGTTAGTGTGTGTGTATGTGTGTGTGTGTCTGTGTGTCTGTGTGTCTGTGTCTGTGTGTGTATGTGTGTGTGTGTCTGTGTGTGTGTCTGTGTCTGTGTGTCTGTGTGTGTGTCACTGTGTGTCTGTGTGTGTGTGTGTCTGTGTGTGTGTGTCTGTGTGTGTGTCACTGTGTGTGTGTGTGTCTGTGTGTGTCTGTGTGTCTGTGTGTGTGTGTCTGTGTGTGAGTGGTGGGTGTAGTGGTTAGCGCTACGCTGCGCTATGAACCCGGCGACCCGAGTTCGATTCCCGCTCACGGCCAACACCTTCAGTGACGATTATCTGAACCGGTCCTGGGCCTCCTCTAGGTCGACTCAGCCTCAAATGAGTACCTGGTGTAGCGGTGTGTAGTAAACATCGCCACTGGGGAGACAAAGGCGGCCGGGCGTGGTGCTGGCCACCCACCCTCTCGTGTGTGCCACAGCGCCGGTAGCCTTCATAGGTGCTGCTACTCGCTACGAACAGCGTCCACACACTCACCCACTCACTCACCCACTCACCCACTCACCCACTCACCCACTCACCCACTCACCCACTCACCCACTCACCCACTCACCCACTCACCCACTCACCCACTCACTCACCCACTCACCCACTCACTCACCCACTCACCCACCCACCCACCCACCCACTCACTCACCCACCCACCCACCCACTCACCCAATCACCCACACACTCACCCACTCACCCACTCACTCACTCACCCACACACTCACCCACTCACCCACTCACTCACCCACTCACCCAATCACCCACACACTCACCCACTCACCCACTCACTCACCCAATCACCCACCCACTCACCCACTCACCCACACACTCACCCACTCACCCACTCACTCACCCACTCACTCACCCACTCACCCAATCACCCACCCATCCACTCACCCACTCACCCACTCACTCACCCACTCACCCACCCACTCACCCACTCACTCACCCACTCACTCACTCACCCACTCACTCACCCACTCACCCACTCACCCACCCAGTCACACACCCACCCACACACCCACTCACTCACTCACCCACTCACCCAATCACTCACCCACTCACCCACTCACCCACTCACTCACCCACTCACCCAATCACCCATGCATCCACTCACCCACTCACCCACTCACTCACCCACTCACCCAATCACCCATCCACTCACCCACTCACCCACTCACTCACCCACTCACCCACTCACTCACCCACTAACTCACCCACTCACTCACCCACTCACTCACCCACTCACTCACTCACCCACTCACTCACCCACTCACCCACTCACCCACCCACCCAGTCACACACCCACCCACACACCCACTCACTCACTCACCAACTCACCCAATCACCCACCCATCCACTCACCCACTCACTCACTCACCCACTCACCCAATCACTCACCCACTCACCCACTCACCCACTCACCCACTCACTCACCCACTCACCCAATCACCCACGCATCCACTCACCCACTCACCCACTCACTCACCCACTCACCCAATCACCCACCCATCCACTCACCCACTCACCCACTCACTCACCCACTCACCCACTCACCCACTCACTCACCCACTCACTCACCCACTCACTCACCCACTCACCCACTCACCCACTCACCCACCCACCCAGTCACACACCCACCCACACACCCACTCACTCACTCACCCACTCACCCACCCACTCAGTCACTCACCCACTCACCCAATCACCCACCCATCCACTCACCCACTCACCCAATCACCCACCCATCCACTCACCCACCCACCCAGTCACACACCCACTCACCCACTCACTCACCCACTCACCCACCCACACACACCCACCCACCCACTCACTCACCCACCCACCCATCCACTCACCCACTCACCCACACACTCACCCACTCACCCACTCACCCACTCACCCAATCACCCACTCACTCACCCACTCACTCACTCACTCACCCACTCACTCACTCACCCACTCACTCACCCACACACTCACCCACTCACCCACTCACTCACCCACTCACCCACTCACTCACCCACTCATTCACTCACCCACTCACTCACTCACCTACTCACCCACTCACCCACTCACCCACTCACTCACTCACCCACTCACCCACTCACCCAATCACCCACTCACTCACCCACTCACTCACTCACCCACTCACTCACCCACACACTCACCCACTCACCCACTCACTCACCCACTCACTCACCCACTCATTCACTCACCCACTCACTCACTCACCTACTCACCCACTCACCCACTCACTCACCCACTCACCCACTCACTCACTCACTCACCCACTCACCCACTCACTCATTCACACACCCACACACTCACCCACTCACTCATTCACACACCCACTCACTCACACACCCACTCACTCACCCACTCACCCACTCACCCACCCACCCAGTCACACACCGACCCACACACCCACTCACCCACTCACGCACCCACCCACCCACCCACTCACTCACCCACTCACCCACTCACCCACTCACCCACTCACTCACCCACTCACGCACCCACTCACCCACTCACTCACCCACTCACCCACCCACTCACTCACCCACTCACTCACCCACTCACCCACTCACTCACTCACCCACTCACCCAATCACCCACACACCCACTCACTCACCCACTCACCCACTCACCCACTCACTCATTCACACACCCACACACTCACCCACTCACTCATTCACACACCCACTCACTCACACACCCACTCACTCACCCACTCACCCACTCACCCACCCACCCAGTCACACACCGACCCACACACCCACTCACCCACTCACGCACCCACCCACCCACCCACTCACCCTCTCACCCACTCACCCACTCACTCACGCACCCACTCACCCACTCACTCACCCACCCACCCATCCACTCACCCACTCACCCACACACTCACCCACTCACCCACTCACCCAATCACCCACTCACTCACCCACTCACTCACTCACTCACCCACTCACTCACTCACCCACTCACTCACCCACACACTCACCCATTCACCCACTCACTCACCCACTCACCCACTCACTCACCCACTCATTCACTCACCCACTCACTCACTCACCTACTCACCCACTCACCCACTCACCCACTCACTCACTCACCCACTCACCCACTCACCCAATCACCCACTCACTCACCCACTCACTCACTCACCCACTCACTCACTCACCCACTCACTCACCCACACACTCACCCACTCACCCACTCACTCACCCACTCATTCACTCACCCACTCACTCACTCACCTACTCACCCACTCACCCACTCACTCACCCACTCACCCACTCACTCACTCACTCACCCACTCACCCACTCACTCATTCACACACCCACACACTCACCCACTCACTCATTCACACACCCACTCACTCACACACCCACTCACTCACCCACTCACCCACTCACCCACTCACCCACCCACCCAGTCACACACCGACCCACACACCCACTCACCCACTCACGCACCCACCCACCCACCCACCCACTCACCCACTCACCCACTCACTCACCCACTCATGCACCCACTCACCCACTCACTCACCCACTCACTCACCCACTCACTCAATCACCCACTCACCCACTCACCCACTCACTCACCCACTCACTCACCCACTCACCCAATCACCCACACACCCACTCACTCACCCACTCACCCACTCACCCACTCACTCATTCACACACCCACACACTCACCCACTCACTCATTCACACACCCACTCACTCACACACCCACTCACTCACCCACTCACCCACTCACCCACCCACCCACCCACTCACCCAATCACCCACACACCCACTCACTCACCCACTCACCCACTCACCCACTCACTCATTCACACACCCACACACTCACCCACTCACTCATTCACACACCCACTCACTCACACACCCACTCACTCACCCACTCACCCACTCACCCACCCACCCAGTCACACACCGACCCACACACCCACTCACCCACTCACGCACCCACCCACCCACCCACTCACCCTCTCACCCACTCACCCACTCACTCACGCACCCACTCACCCACTCACTCACCCACTCACCCACCCACTCACTCAATCACCCACCCATCCACTCACCCACTCACCCACTCACTCACACACTCACCCACTCACCCACTCACCCACTCACTCACCCACTCACCCAATCACCCACCCATCCACTCACCCACTCACCCACTCACTCACCCAATCACCCACCCACCCAATCACCCACGCATCCACTCACTCACCCACTCACTCACTCACCCACCCACTCACTCACTCACCCACCCACACACACCCACACATCCACACACCCACCCACCCACTCACTCACCCACTCACCCACCCACTCACCCACTCACCCACCCACTCACTCACCAACCCACTCACTCACCCACTCACCCACTCACACACCCACTCACCCACTCACCCACCCACTCACCCACCCACTCACCCACCCACCCACTCACTCACACACCCACTCACCCACTCACCCACCCACCCACTCACTCACCCACTCACCCACTCACTCACCCACTCACTCACCCCACACACCCACTCACCCACCCACCCACTCACCCACTCACCCCACTCACCCACTCACCCACTCACCCACTCACTCACCCACTCACCCACTCACTCACCCACTCACCCACTCACTCACCCACTCACCCCACCCACCCACCCACCCACTCACTCACCCCACCCACCCACCCACTCACCCAATCACCCACACACTCACCCACTCACCCACTCACTCACTCACCCACACACTCACCCACTCACCCACTCACTCACCCACTCACCCAATCACCCACACACTCACCCACTCACCCACTCACTCACCCAATCACCCACCCACTCACCCACTCACCCACACACTCACCCACTCACCCACTCACTCACCCACTCACTCACCCACTCACCCAATCACCCACCCATCCACTCACCCACTCACCCACTCACTCACCCACTCACCCACCCACTCACCCACTCACTCACCCACTCACTCACTCACCCACTCACTCACCCACTCACCCACTCACCCACCCAGTCACACACCCACCCACACACCCACTCACTCACTCACCCACTCACCCAATCACCCACCCATCCACTCACCCACTCACTCACTCACCCCACTCACCCAATCACTCACCCACTCACCCACTCACCCACTCACTCACCCACTCACCCAATCACCCATGCATCCACTCACCCACTCACCCACTCACTCACCCACTCACCCAATCACCCATCCACTCACCCACTCACCCACTCACTCACCCACTCACCCACTCACTCACCCACTCACTCACCCACTCACTCACCCACTCACTCACCCACTCACTCACTCACCCACTCACTCACCCCACTCACCCACTCACCCACCCACCCAGTCACACACCCACCCACACACCCACTCACTCACTCACCAACTCACCCAATCACCCACCCATCCACTCACCCACTCACTCACTCACCCACTCACCCAATCACTCACCCACTCACCCACTCACCCACTCACCCACTCACTCACCCACTCACCCAATCACCCACGCATCCACTCACCCACTCACCCACTCACTCACCCACTCACCCAATCACCCACCCATCCACTCACCCACTCACCCACTCACTCACCCACTCACCCACTCACCCACTCACTCACCCACTCACTCACCCACTCACTCACCCACTCACCCACTCACCCACTCACCCACCCACCCAGTCACACACCCACCCACACACCCACTCACTCACTCACCCACTCACCCACCCACTCAGTCACTCACCCACTCACCCAATCACCCACCCATCCACTCACCCACTCACCCAATCACCCACCCATCCACTCACCCACCCACCCAGTCACACACCCACTCACCCACTCACTCACCCACTCACCCACCCACACACACCCACCCACCCACTCACTCACCCACCCACCCATCCACTCACCCACTCACCCACACACTCACCCACTCACCCACTCACCCACTCACCCAATCACCCACTCACTCACCCACTCACTCACTCACTCACCCACTCACTCACTCACCCACTCACTCACCCACACACTCACCCACTCACCCACTCACTCACCCACTCACCCACTCACTCACCCACTCATTCACTCACCCACTCACTCACTCACCT
Organism: Lampetra fluviatilis; assembly: GCF_964198595.1. Taxonomy (NCBI): domain Eukaryota; kingdom Metazoa; phylum Chordata; class Hyperoartia; order Petromyzontiformes; family Petromyzontidae; genus Lampetra; species Lampetra fluviatilis. Next base: position 1,561 of record NW_027621417.1, on the reverse strand, counting down.
ACTCACCCACTCACCCACTCACCCACTCACTCACCCACTCACCCACTCACCCAATCACCCACTCACTCACCCACTCACTCACTCACCCACTCACTCACCCACACACTCACCCACTCACCCACTCACTCACCCACTCACTCACCCACTCATTCACTCACCCACTCACTCACTCACCTACTCACCCACTCACCCACTCACTCACCCACTCACCCACTCACTCACTCACTCACCCACTCACCCACTCACTCATTCACACACCCACACACTCACCCACTCACTCATTCACACACCCACTCACTCACACACCCACTCACTCACCCACTCACCCACTCACCCACCCACCCAGTCACACACCGACCCACACACCCACTCACCCACTCACGCACCCACCCACCCACCCACTCACTCACCCACTCACCCACTCACCCACTCACCCACTCACTCACCCACTCACGCACCCACTCACCCACTCACTCACACCCACTCACCCACCCACTCACTCACCCACTCACTCACCCACTCACCCACTCACTCACTCACCCACTCACCCAATCACCCACACACCCACTCACTCACCCACTCACCCACTCACCCACTCACTCATTCACACACCCACACACTCACCCACTCACTCATTCACACACCCACTCACTCACACACCCACTCACTCACCCACTCACCCACTCACCCACCCACCCAGTCACACACCGACCCACACACCCACTCACCCACTCACGCACCCACCCACCCACCCACTCACCCTCTCACCCACTCACCCACTCACTCACGCACCCACTCACCCACTCACTCACCCACCCACCCATCCACTCACCCACTCACCCACACACTCACCCCACTCACCCACTCACCCAATCACCCACTCACTCACCCACTCACTCACTCACTCACCCACTCACTCACTCACCCACTCACTCACCCACACACTCACCCATTCACCCACTCACTCACCCACTCACCCACTCACTCACCCACTCATTCACTCACCCACTCACTCACTCACCTACTCACCCACTCACCCACTCACCCACTCACTCACCCACTCACCCACTCACTCACTCACCCACTCACCCACTCACCCAATCACCCCACTCACTCACACCACACTCACTCACTCACCCACTCACTCACTCACTCCACCACTCCACTCACCCCACACACTCACCCACTCACCCACTCACTCACCCACTCATTCACTCACCCACTCACTCACTCACCCTACTCACCCACTCACCCACTCACTCACCCACTCACCCACTCACTCACTCACTCACCCACTCACCCACTCACTCATTCACACACCCACACACTCACCCACTCACTCATTCACACACCCACTCACTCACACACCCCACTCACTCACCCACTCACCCACTCACCCACTCACCCACCCACCCAGTCACACACCGACCCACACACCCACTCACCCACTCACGCACCCACCCACCCACCCACCCACCCACTCACCCACTCACCCACTCACTCACCCACTCATGCACCCACTCACCCACTCACCCACTCACTCACCCACTCACTCACCCAC